>NC_079200.1:1113867-1208149 GCF_029499605.1 Hyla sarda
CAAATAGATGAGGAGGAGTATGGCGGAACCTGGGAACTAACCAAGGAAGGATTCATGACCTCATTCGCCCTCTTTTTGGTACGTTTCATCTTTTAGTTCAGGGTTCTTCGTCCTCCTTAGGTTGTTAGGGACTCTTTTATGTGGCTAGATAAGACTGGTCATCAGGATTCCAGGTATAACTTAATTTTCTCTCTAGTCCATTCCAGTGTCTAGATATAAGCCTTTTTATTATGCAAATGAGGCTCAAGTGTCCAGGGGGCGTCTCCTAATAGAAGTGTCCAGCCTACGTTCTCTTTATCTAGTGGTTGTTAGTCTCACAGAGTGTGCGGATGCCAGTGAGCCACTAATAAAAAAGATATTGGCTGTGCTGGAGAACACCCTCTTGGCACTTTAGCCTCATTTGCATTATAACGAAAAATTGCCCAGGGGGCGTTTCCCAGTACGATAAGAGTACAGGAAAGTCCAACCCATGTCCTCTTTATTAGTGGCTCACTGGCATCCGCATACTCTGACTGACAGCCACTAGATAAAGAAGACAAGGGCCAAAATTACCTGGACTCTTACTATGCTGGGAAACGCCCCTCTGGACACTTGAGCCTCATTTGCATAATAACAAAAAGGCTTAAATCTTGGCACTGGAAAGGACTATAGAGATAATAACAGTATGCCTGGTGTCCTGATGACCTGTCCTATCTAGTCATCGGCTTGCTTACACCCTCAGTCCTGCCTCAGGCATCGCTGGTAAATAATTGATTTTCAAAGAAGCCTGCCATAGCATTGATCAGTGTTATCTGTGCTCTGCTTATACAGCCTGCCATAGCATTGATCAGTGTTATCAGTGCCCTGCTTATACAGCCTGCCATAGCATTGATCAGTGTTATCAGTGCCCTGCTTATACATCCTGCCATAGTATTGATCAGTGTTATCAGTGCTCTGCTTATACAGGCTGCTATAGCATTGATCAGGGTTGTTGGTGCTCTACTTATACAGGCTGCTATAGCATTGATCAGTGTTATCTGTGCTCTGCTTATACAGGCTGCTATAGCATTGATCAGTGTTATCTGTGCTCTGCTTATACAGGCTGCTATAGCATTGATCAGGGTTGTTGGTGCTCTACTTATACAGGCTGCTATAGCATTGATCAGTGTTATCTGTGCTCTGCTTATACAGTTTGACATAGCATTGATCAATGTTGTCGGTGCTCTGCTTATACAGGCTGCCATAGCATTGATCAGTGTTATCTGTGCTCTGCTTATACAGGCTGCCATAGCACAGCATTAAAGGAGTACTCCAGCAAAAGTTAACTTATCACCTATACACAGGATAGGGGATAAGTTGCTGATCGCTGGGGGTCCAAATGCTGAGACCCCCCTCCACGATTGCTTGACCCTGGCTCTCTCACTGAGGAGCGTGTGTTGTCTACCAATAGACGGCACATCCTCCATTAATTTCAATGGGAACGCCTGGGATGCCCAAGATGCCCGTACTTGGGTCTTTTCGGCTCCCATAGAAATTAATGGAGCATGTGTCATCCGCATCACGCGCCTGGTCCCGTCCTGGAGATAGGGAGGGGGGGGGGCTAGTGGACAGACTCCCCGCATTATCTCAGGGTGTTCGGGAATATTGCGATGAGGACAGCCGGATATCCTTTACCTCCATCTGTGCAGGCAGCCTGTATAAGTGGAGTGCCGATAACACTGATCATTGCTATGTGAATAGGCCCCTCCCCTGATTAGTGGTCTGACCTCTCCCGGGGATCCCTATTGTCAGCTGAGATCGGTTCTTATATCAGTTCTGCTCTATCCGAGTGTTCCCATCACATAAGAGCCGCAACTGTCAACGCCCGGGAGGTAACAGGCTGGGTGTGTGGCGTGCGTTCACCACAAGATGGCGGTATTATACTGATACTTTATTTTCCTGCACAGCGTTCTCTCTATTTCACATTGATAAAAACGATTTGACAATGAAGTATTGGGCTTTTGTATTTTAAAGGGATACTCCACCTTTAGACATCTTATCCCCTATCCAAAGGAGATGGAATAAGATGTCTGATCGCTGGGGACCCCTGCAATCTTGGCTGGGGCACCCCAGAAATCCGGTGCATAGAGCGAACTTCGCTCCTTGTCGGATGACTGTCGATGCGGGGCAGAGGCTCGTGATGTTACGGCCATGCCCCCTCAGTGCAAGTCTATGGGAGGGGGCGTGACAGTCGTAACATCACGAGCCTTTGGCGCTGCAGCAGGGAGATCGCAGCGGGATCCCTGCGATCAGACATCTTATCCCCTATCCTTTGTATAGGGGAAAAGATGTCTAGGGGCGGAGAACCCCTTTAATCCACCATATTAAAGGGGTCTCAAGCTGTGATTATTTGTGATATGGTGGAACGTTGCAGTCATCTGTTGGATCTAACGTTGCGCTTCTCTCCCTCAGGTGGTCTGGGTCATCTTTTACACGGCCATTCATTACGATTGATCATTTTTAATCCCTTTTTGCCAAGTTCCAACTTATTTTTTTTTCTCAAGAATTTTTTTAATCGTCAAATACAAAGGACATTTCATGGGAGGACGGAGCTGCCGCGATGATGAGGATGATTTCTGGATTTAGTCATTGGCGCTGCGGGTCCAGTTCTCGCCATGACTGCAGAGACCTTCTCTGACTTTTTACACAACTTCTTAGACTTTCCGCTCAGAGGACTAGAATCTGGTTTTGTCTCCTGAGAAGCGTTAGCGCTGTCTCGTGGCGCCGTCCTCAGCTCGTCCATTGTTCGCCCAGACGGCAGCGTGGGGTGAGTAGCGTCCGGCAGAACGGGCGCTGTGGTCGCAGTGTGAATATTGTGATGGATTAGAGGCTCAGACGTGGCTCACGTGGCCGCTCAATCCCTCTGTATAATCCATGGATCCGCTCGGTGTGACCGGCGCCCTCTCCGTCACCCGTCTGTATCGTGCGGCAGCTGCTCCAGAGCCCAGAATGGTTTATAAATCATTGAAGATACTCAGTATTGCAACAATAATTTTGGTATTTAACTCGGCGTGAATGTGTTTTACAATTAAATTTGATTTATTGAAATCAGTCTTTTCCCGCGTTCTTTGCCCGTTCGGCTCCCAGTATAATACAGATTTTTTTTTTCCAAATTTTTTGTAGCAAAAAAAAGTCCTCGTAGCAGATTGTGGGGTTCATTGCTGGGACACAACACTTAAAAGGGTACTCTGGTATTTGAAAGTTCTTTATTTATTTTAAATATAATTATAACCACAAA
Source organism: Hyla sarda (assembly GCF_029499605.1). Taxonomy (NCBI): domain Eukaryota; kingdom Metazoa; phylum Chordata; class Amphibia; order Anura; family Hylidae; genus Hyla; species Hyla sarda. The sequence goes on from NC_079200.1 coordinate 1,117,124, forward strand.
ATATATAACTTGCTATATTGTTATGATGTTAACACAAATTGGCTTCAGCAGGCTTTTGCTTGTGTAGTCCTTTCATTGTCAGTGTGGTGTTGTCTCAGCAGATCCCTGGCCCCTCCCTTTCTCCTGACAGGAAGTTGTGTAGTCCTTTCATTGTCAGTGTGGTGTTGTCTCAGCAGATCCCTGGCCCCTACCTTTCTTCTGACAGGAAGTTGTGTAGTCCTTTCATTGTCGGTGTGGTGTTGTCTCAGCAGCTCCCAGGCCCCGCCCTCTCTGGACGGTATGTTGAGTCTGATTTTAAGTGATAATGGTTCAGAAAAGACCATAGAATGTTGAAAGATATGAAGGAAACGGGGTCAGAGGCTGATTTTCTGCAGTGTAAATTCTGCTGTCTGAAATCTGATTCAAACTCGCAGCAGAAATTAAATCTGCCCGTGTGACCGGACCCTTAGGGTGTATTCACACATAAGGGATCTGCTGCAGATTTTATGCTGTGTTCAATTGATTAGTACACACTTGTTTTACGCACACTAAATAAAACGCATCAAAACTGCACATAGTGTGAACTGACAACAACCAACTGTCAGCACTTTAGGAGTCAGTATGTGAGGATAGTCAGTGTGCGGGGCTAGTGTGATGGGTCAGTATGAGTAGAGTGTGAGTGTGCGGGGCTAGTGCGATAGTGTGATGGGTCAGTATGAGAATGGTCAGTGTGTGGGGCTAGTGTGATGGGTCATTATGAGGAGAGTGTGTGCGGGGCTAGTGTGATGGGTCATTATGAGGAGAGTGTGTGGGGCTAGTGTGATGGGTCAGTATGAGGAGAGTGTGTGGGGCTAGTGTGATGGGTCAGTATGAGGAGAGTGTGTGGGGCTAGTGTGATGGGTCATTATGAGGAGAGTGTGATGGGTCATTATGAGGAGAGTGTGTGGGGCTAGTGTGATTGTGCGGGGCTAGTGTGATGGGTCAGTATGAGGAGAGTGTGCGGGGCTAGTGTGATGGGTCAGTATTAGGAGAGTGTGCGGGGCTAGTGTGATGGGTCATTATGAGGAGAGTGTGATGGGTCAGTATGAGGAGAGTGCGGGGCAAGTTTGATGGGTTAGTATGAGGAGAGTGTGCTGAGATGGTGTGATGGGTCAGTATGAGGAGAGTGTGCGGGGCTAGTGTGATGGGTCAGTATGAGGAGAGTGCGGGGCTAGTGTGATGGGTCAGTATGAGGAGTGTGTGTGCGGGGCTAGTGTGATGGGTCAGTATGAGGAGAGTGTGCGGGGCTAGTGTGATGGGTCAGTATGAGGAGAGTGTGCGGGGCTAGTGTGATGGGTCAGTATGAGGAGAGTGCGGGGCTAGTGTGATGGGTCAGTATGAGGAGTGTGTGTGCGGGGCTAGTGTGATGGGTCAGTATGAGGAGAGTGTGTGCGGGGCTAGTGTGATGGGTCAGTATGAGGAGTGTGTGCGAGGCTAGTGTGATGGGTCAGTATGAGGAGTGTGTGCGAGGCTAGTGTGATGGGTCAGTATGAGGAGAGTGTGCGAGGCTAGTGTGATGGGTCAGTATGAGGAGAGTGTGCGGGGCTAGTGTGATGGGTCAGTATGAGGAGAGTGTGCGGGGCTAGTGTGATGGGTCAGTATGAGGAGAGTGCGGGGCTAGTGTGATGGGTCAGTATGAGGAGTGTGTGTGCGGGGCTAGTGTGATGGGTCAGTATGAGGAGTGTGTGTGCGGGGCTAGTGTGATGGGTCAGTATGAGGAGAGTGTGCGGGGCTAGTGTGATGGGTCAGTATGAGGAGAGTGTGCGGGGCTAGTGTGATGGGTCAGTATGAGGAGAGTGCGGGGCTAGTGTGATGGGTCAGTATGAGGAGTGTGTGTGCGGGGCTAGTGTGATGGGTCAGTATGAGGAGAGTGTGTGCGGGGCTAGTGTGATGGGTCAGTATGAGGAGAGTGTGCGGGGCTAGTGTGATGGGTCAGTATGAGGAGAGTGTGCGGGGCTAGTGTGATGGGTCAGTATGAGGAGAGTGTGCGGGGCTAGTGTGATGGGTCAGTATGAGGAGTGTGTGTGCGGGGCTAGTGTGATGGGTCAGTATGAGGAGAGTGTGTGCGGGGCTAGTGTGATGGGTCAGTATGAGGAGAGTGTGTGCGGGGCTAGTGTGATGGGTCAGTATGAGGAGTGTGTGCGAGGCTAGTGTGATGGGTCAGTATGAGGAGAGTGTGCGGGGCTAGTGTGATGGGTCAGTATGAGGAGTGTGTGCGGGGCTAGTGTGATGGGTCAGTATGAGGAGTGTGTGCGGGGCTAGTGTGATGGGTCAGTATGAGGAGAGTGTGCGGGGCTAGTGTGATGGGTCAGTATGAGGAGAGTGTGCGGGGCTAGTGTGATGGGTCAGTATGAGGAGAGTGTGCGGGGCTAGTGTGATGGGTCAGTATGAGGAGTGTGTGCGAGGCTAGTGTGATGGGTCAGTATGAGGAGAGTGTGCGGGGTTAGTGTGATGGGTCAGTATGAGGAGAGTGTGCGGGGCTAGTGTGATGGGTCAGTATGAGGAGAGTGTGCGGGGCTAGTGTGATGGGTCAGTATGAGGAGAGTGTGCGGGGCTAGTGTGATGGGTCATTATGAGGAGAGTGTGCGGGGCTAGTGTGATGGGTCAGTATGAGGAGAGTGTGCGCGGGGCTAGTGTGATGGGTCAGTATGAGGAGAGTGTGCGGGGCTAGTGTGATGGGTCAGTATGAGGAGAGTGTGATGGGTCAGTATGAGGAGAGTGTGATGGGTCATTATGAGGAGAGTGTGATGGGTCATTATGAGGAGAGTGTGATGGGTCAGTATGAGGAGAGTGTGATGGGTCAGTATGAGGAGAGTGTGCTGAGATGGTGTGATGGGTCAGTATGAGGATAGTCAGTGTGCGGAACAGTGTGATGGGTCAGTATGAGGGTGGTCAGTGTGCGGAACAGTGTAAATCTTTTTCCATTTCATTGATCAGCAATACCGACCTGAGGCAGACTGTACAAGAAGAGTGATGATCAGTGGCACAGAGGTAAGGAGAAGACCTCTGGCTGCCATTTTGACTCATCGGACCCCTATAATCCTGGTGCAGAGGGCTCCAATGAGGGCCCAAACCCACTGGCACATTTTTCTGTAGATGCCTTGATCAGGGTTAGTGTCGGGCATCAGCGGTGAGTCCTGGCTGCAGTCACTCGCCCTCTATGAAGTGAGTGTAATCATTATTTATACATACCCCTATCCACATACTAGGGCAGTGTTTCCCAGCCATGGTGCCTCCTGCTGTTGCAAAACTACAACTCCCAGCCTGCCCGGATAGCCAATGGCTGCAGAGATGAGAGAAAAGCCTTGATTTACCTTTCAGAGACGGTGTGACGGCTGTTTGGACATGCTGAGAGTTGTAGTTTTACAACAGCTGGAGGCACCCTGGTTGGGAAACACTGTTCTAGACGTGCTGTTTTTTGTGCTCTGCTGAGTAATAATGGGTTAAATACCACACGTCTGGATTGCGCTTCCCGTATTTCTTTGTTGGTGCCAAGAGGTTATCTGAGGAGGGAAGCACAATGGTGACATGCGGGCGAGCCCCGTAATCACATGGGTGCGGCGGCCACATTGGGAAATTGTTTAGCGAGATCCGATTATTGCTTCTTACCTAACTCCAGACTGACGGTTGATTAGCGGTAATTAAGGGTCATTAACCTGTAACTGACCGTATAGATGGTATATATAGATAATATAGTCCTGATAATTATCATCTACGGGCACCTGGGGCACAAAGAGCTCAGCTGACAGGTGTCCCTGCAGCTTATGGCGTCTCCTGGCAGGATGACAATCTGTGAACTGAGGAAAAGTACAGAGCGTTCCTGTAAACAAGTCAGATGACCTCACATATATCTCCTTATATACAGGGATCGGGTCCACAGTGCCCAGCCGTGCCCATGTCTCACATATATATCCTTATATACAGGGATCGGGTCCACAGTGCCCAGCCGTGCCCATGTCTCACATATATATCCTTATATACAGGGATCGGGTCCACTGTGCCCAGCCGTGCCCATGTCTCACATATATCTCCTTATATACAGGGATCGGGTCCACAGTGCCCAGCCGTGCCCATGTCTCACATATATATCCTTATATACAGGGATCGGGTTCACAGTGCCCAGCCGTGCCCATGTCTCACATATATATATCCTTATATACAGGGATCAGGTCCACAGTGCTCAGGTCTCACATATATATATCCTTATATACAGGGATCAGGTCCACAGTGCCCAGCCGTGCCCATGTCTCACATATATCTCCTTATATACAGGGATCGGGTCCACAGTGCCCAGCCGTGCCCATGTCTCACATATATATCCTTATATACAGGGATCGGGTCCACAGTGCCCAGCCGTGCCCATGTCTCACATATATATCCTTATATACAGGGATCGGGTCCACAGTGCCCAGCCGTGCCCATGTCTCACATATATATCCTTATATACAGGGATCGGGTTCACAGTGCCCAGCCGTGCCCATGTCTCACATATATATATCCTTATATACAGGGATCAGGTCCACAGTGCTCAGGTCTCACATATATATATCCTTATATACAGGGATCAGGTCCACAGTGCCCAGCCGTGCCCATGTCTCACATATATATCCTTATATACAGGGATCGGGTTCACAGTGCCCATGTCTCACATATATATATCCTTATATACAGGGATCAGGTCCACAGTGCCCAGCCGTGCCCATGTCTCACATATATATATCCTTATATACAGGGATCAGGTCCACAGTGCTCAGGTCTCACATATATATATCCTTATATACAGGGATCAGGTCCACAGTGCCCAGCCGTGCCCATGTCTCACATATATATCCTTATATACAGGGATCGGGTCCACAGTGCCCATGTCTCACATATATATCCTTATATACAGGGATCGGGTCCACAGTGCCCAGCCGTGCCCATGTCTCACATATATATCCTTATATACAGGGATCGGGTTCACAGTGCCCATGTCTCACATATATATCCTTATATACAGGGATCAGGTCCACAGTGCCCATGTCTCACATATATATCCTTATATACAGGGATCGGGTCCACAGTGCCCATGTCTCACATATATATCCTTATATACAGGGATCAGGTCCACAGTGCCCATGTCTCACATATATATCCTTATATACAGGGATCAGGTCCACAGTGCTCAGGTCTCACATATATATATCCTTATATACAGGGATCAGGTCCACAGTGCCCAGCCGTGCCCATGTCTCACATATATATCCTTATATACAGGGATCGGGTCCACAGTGCCCATGTCTCACATATATATCCTTATATACAGGGATCAGGTCCACAGTGCCCATGTCTCACATATATATCCTTATATACAGGGATCAGGTCCACAGTGCTCAGGTCTCACATATATATATCCTTATATACAGGGATCGGGTCCACAGTGCCCATGTCTCACATATATATCCTTATATACAGGGATCGGGTCCACAGTGCCCATGTCTCACATATATATCCTTATATACAGGGATCGGGTCCACAGTGCCCAGCCGTGCCCATGTCTCACATATATATCCTTATATACAGGGATCAGGTCCACAGTGGTCAGGTCTCACGTATATATCATTATATACAGGGATCGAGTCCACAGTGCTCATGTCTCACATATATATCCTTATATACAGGGATCAGGTCCACAGTGCCCATGTCTCACATATATATCCTTATATACAGGGATCGGGTCCACAGTGCCCATGTCTCACATATATATCCTTATATACAGGGATCAGGTCCACAGTGCCCATGTCTCACATATATATCCTTATATACAGGGATCGGGTCCACAGTGCCCATGTCTCACATATATATCCTTATATACAGGGATCGGGTCCACAGTGCCCATGTCTCACATATATATCCTTATATACAGGGATCGGGTCCACAGTGCCCATGTCTCACATATATATCCTTATATACAGGGATCGGGTCCACAGTGCCCATGTCTCACATATATATCCTTATATACAGGGATCGGGTCCACAGTGCCCAGCCGTGCCCATGTCTCACATATATATCCTTATATACAGGGATCAGGTCCACAGTGCTCAGGTCTTACATATATATCCTTATATACAGGGATCAGGTCCACAGTGCCCAGGTCTCACATATATATCCTTATATACAGGGATCAGGTCCACAGTGCTCAGGTCTTACATATATATCCTTATATACAGGGATCAGGTCCACAGTGCTCAGGTCTCACATATATATATATATATATCCTAATATATCAGGTCCACAGTGCCCAGCCGTGCCCAGGTCTCACATATATATATCCTTATATACAGGCATCGGGTCCACTGTGCCCAGCCGTGCCCAGGTCTCATATATATATATCCTTATATACAGGGATCGGGTCCACTGTGCCCAGCCGTGCCCAGGTCTCACATATATATATCCTTATATACAGGGATCGGGGAGGTCCACAGTGCCCATGTCTCACATATATATATATATATATATATATATATATCCTTATATACAGGGATCAGGTCCACAGTGCCCAGCCGTGCACATGTCTCACATATATATCCTTATATAAAGGGATCGGGGGCCACAGTCACCCAAACACAGTGCCCAGCTGTGCCCATGTCTCATATATATATATATATATATATATATATATATATATATATATATATATTAGGGATTGACCGATATCGTTTTTTTAGGGCCGATAATCAGTGCAGGTTAGGGCCGATAGCCGATAAGTTATACGGATATTCCGGTATAACTTATCGGCTATTTATCCCCCTGCGACACAGCTGCAGATCATTGATTTGAAGCGGGCGCTTTAAATCAATGCACTGCAGTGGCTTTTGTGGTGCCATAGGCCGCCGCCGCCGCCACCCGCTTCTCTCCCCCTGCCTGTCCGGGGGTCCTGAGACCTATCACCGCCACCGCTCCCCCTCCACGCCGCACTGCGCCTAGGGGTGCCTCCAGCTGTTGCAAAACTACTACTCCCTGCATGCCCGGACAGCCAACGGCTGGGAGTTGTAGTTTTGCAACAGCTGGAGGGCCTACTGTAGGTATAGTATATTATACAGACCCCTGTCCATCCCAGAACCCTGACTCACCTTCCCAGTTGCTGCAGGGACCGTCCGGGGAGGGTGGTCCGGGCCATCCATCCTTCCTGTAGTGTTCGGCGGCATTCCGGGTGGAGGGTGAACCGGTCCGGGCTGTCCTTCTTCTCCGGGGGTCCTCTTCTCCACTCCGGGCAGGCTCTGGCCTAGTAACGCTGCATAGACACCGCTGCGCAGCGACGCACGGCGTAGCGGTGTCTATGCAGCATTACTAGGCCGGAGCCTGCCCGAAATGGAGAAGAGGACCCCCGGAGAAGAAGGACAGCCCGGACCGGTTCACCCTCCACCCGGAATGCCGCCGAACACTACAGGAAGGATGGATGGCCCAGACCACCCCCATTACGGGTAAGTTTAATTTTTTTTATTGACTCGGAGGGTGGGGGGAGGGGCCTGACCGGTATAGCGGTATGGGCAAAAATCCATACCGTGGGAGAAAAAACTGTATCCGGTTCGTACCGGTATACCGCCCAGCACTACGGTGGGGGGTGCGATGCGGGGCGGTCGTGGTGCGGGGCATTATCGGCAAGGTAATTGCTGATACCGATAATGCCCAAAATCGTGATTATCGGCCATACCGATAATCGGTCGATCCCTAATATATATCCTTATTTACAGGGATCGGGGAGGTCCACAGTGCCCAGCCGTGCCCATGTCTCACATATATATATATTTGTGGTCGTAGCTCCTGTCTGAGAAGCGTACCTACCTACCCTACTACTGCTGAATACCAAAGAGGGCAAAACCCTATAATTGCATAAAAGTACATTTACAAACCAACTTTCCAAAGGAATCAGCCATCTCTTTTCAACATGTAATTATTTAATCCCTACAAAGCTATTGTAACTACGGCCATGTATCTGCATGCGATTCCCCTAACCTGAGGAAATCATGATAACTGAACAACAGCGCGGCCTCTAACGATGAGCCGTCATGATGGGGAATTACCTAAGCGACAGATAACCAACTAACTAGGTCAGCTGCTAGAGGGCTCCCAACCTCCCTCTTCGTACACTCTTCAAGGTAGATTTGATGGCATGGAATGCAAACAATGGCGCCCTGTCAGAGGAAACCACGCGATGTTATGCTGGGTACCTGACAGATATATTTTGATAGTATTATGCTGGATGCAAGGAAAATGGCAAAACCCGATGAATGCACGTAGAATAAAATGGCAAGTGAGACATCCACTAGGTATCAATGAAAAATATCACGTAAGTATTCTAGGCTACGTGTTGGAAGTTCTCTGTGAGCTCTGGGCGTGAAAAGTCTCGACTGAGAACAATCCTATGTCCGTATATACAACTCAGAGTGCTAACAATGTGTATACACAAAGACTACGTATTCACCAACTTAAACCTGTGTCAGGTTACCACTGTAACCAACCTGTGGACGTGAACGGCAATGCAACCCCTTATGCAGCAACATGATGATGAGACTCACCCAACATGTGACTACTAACCTCGTCAATCTAGGCAAACCAAACCAACCACACAGAACCAAGCTATGTCCCCAATGCTAAGTAAACGTATGGATACGTGATGACGTTACTGCCGACCTGAAGTCGTGTCAGGTCGCAACTGAACTGACCTATAGACGTGATAGGTAGAAACATGAAAGACTCAACTAAATCTGTAACTAACAGTATGACCATCACCCTGAACCAAAACAGGTCGTAACCATGACATACCTATAGACGTGGTAATTAACAAAGGAAACATCATGCTATCCCTGTAGCATAACTGAATTGCTGAAAGAACACAACGTATACAAAGACATTATCGCCACCCTTAGTCATGTCAGGTTGTATCCAGACTGACCTGTAGACGTGACTGGTCTAGGTCAACTATATGAGTGTATGTATAAGCTTTGAGCGTATGTACCGAACAAACTATGAATGTGTGGCTAGAATGAACTGCATGGGTGAGCATATACACTGAACAAACTATATGACCAGATGCACAGAGCGACTTAACCACACATGCGCCTAGAACCACTATACAACTACTTGAAACACTGACGTATGATGCAACACATTAATTTATTCATACGGTGTCTATCCCACTGTACAATAACTAGAAAGTACTGATGTGAGGCCTCACTATTTCATAGTTTCACATTTGCATCTATTACACCATAGCTGTATAGTCTCCATGTTTTAACTGCATATTCATGTTTCACCTATATCCTTGTGCTGGCAGTGTGCTGCTGCATTCTTCTGTTGCTGTATATCTAGCCTAGTAGCGTGCACCTGTAGGCCAGGTCCATATAATAGTTTGGTATCAACTAAAGTGCTGGCTGACTTATTCTTTGTCTGTATTGCACATACGGGGGAGTGGCTACCTCCATGTTGGCCTTGCACCCCACCCACCTCTATCAGGTGTGTATATAAGGTGTCTTGGATGTCCCAGATCCTGCCATGCTTACTGAACTGTTCACACAGAGGCATATTCACAGTGTAGGGTCCGTCCCAAGGAGGCCACCTTATCGCGGTGGGACGGTCCAAGCTATTTGACCGCCGGCGGAGACAAATTTGCGAGCTAAGTGCCTCACTATTTCATAGTTTCACATTTGCATCTATTACACCATAGCTGTATAGTCCATGTTTTAACTGCATATTCATGTTGCACCTATATCTTTGTGCTGGCAGTGTGCTGCTGCATTCTTCTGTTGCTGTACTGTGTGTATATTTTTTTTTATATATACGTGTCAGGAATAATGAGTATATCACCGCCTTTGTGTCATAATGCTGTTGCTCTGAAGGCGTGTCAGTAACAACCATGCAACTTATCCCCCTGCAGGTGTGGCAGGCATGATGGGTATACACCATCTATGTGTCGTAATGTTGTTGCTCTGAAGAAGTGTCAGCAACAACAACTATGCAATGTATCCCCCTGCTGACGTAGCAGGTATAATGGGTAAACATCACCTATGTGTGGTGTTATTGCTGTTCTGATGGCGTGTCGGTAAAAGCAATTATGCGACGTACCCCTCCTGCAGATGTGGCAGGCATAACAGGTATACGCCACCTATGTGTCATAATGTCGTTGCTCTGAAGATGTGTCAGTAACAACAACTGCAATGTATCCCCCTGCAGAAGAGGCAGGCATAATGGGTATACACCACCTGTGTCATGTTATTGTTGTGCTGAAGGTGTGTCAGTAACAACAATAATGCAATGTACCCTTTCTGCAACGTGGCGGGCTTAATGGATAAATACCGCCTGTGTGTAGTGTCAATGTCGTTCTGAAGACATGTTAGTAACAACGATAATGCAACGTACCCAGTCTGCAGCGTGAACGGTTTAATGGGTAAACACTGCCTGTGCGTCGTGTAATTGTCATTCTGAAGATGTGTCAGCAACAACTGCCATGTATCTCCCTGCCTATATACAGATGTGTACAGAACGACTATGTGCCAAACTGACGTAAAACAGCTATGCCTGGCTGTACCACCAACTTGATGAACCTATACTCGGGCCAACTATATGCGGGTATGCACCACCAGCGAACGCATATATGGCAAACCACAACCGATGACGAAAAATATGCAAGCATGTAGCAACTATTATGACCACATACCTGCGTACAGGGCCACACCCCATGTGCTGATTGAGCATATGCGCTGCACAAACGCTGCGAGCGTGCGGACTTCACAAACACCGCAAGCGCATGCGCAGCCTGATTCCCACGAGCACACATGTAATATAACCCTACAAACCTGCACGATACAAGTCCTGCGACCGGGTGTGCAGCACGATCCTTATGAGTGCATGTTCAGTATTAATCCTACGAGCGTGAGAACCGTGTAATGCTATGAACGAACTCAGTGTGATTCTTATGAGTGTGTATACAACATGACTCCTACAAGAGCTTGTGTAGTATGAACCCTGCAAGCGTGTATACAGCGTAAAACCTACGAGCAAGTGTACAGTATGGATGCTACAATCGTATGTACCGCATGAAACCTAAGAGTGTGTACCATATGAACCCAACAAGCACGTGTACAAAATAAATCCTACAAGCTTGTCCAAGCGAGTATACAGTATAAATTATGCGAGCGAGTGTACAGTATAAATGCTACAAGCGCATGTATTGTATAATCCTAATCTGTAAAGTATGAATCCACCAAGCGCGTGTACAGCATATCCTACCAGTGTGTGTACAACAGAAAACCCTACAGGTGTGTACAGCGTGAATCCTACAAGTATGTACACAGCACAATCCTACAAGCATGTACAAGCATGTGTATAGTATAAATGCTACAAGCATGAACCCTACAAACGTGCAGAAGAGTGAGTGCAGTATAAATCCTACAAGCAACTGTACAGTATAAATCCTAAAAGGCGAGTGTACACTATAATCCTACAAGCGAGAGTACAGTATGAATCCTATAAGCGAGTTGTCAGGATCGGCAGGCTGGAGGTGGATCCTCTGTGTCAGAGAGGGATTGGCGGGGACCGTGTCGGTGGAATAGTTCTAAGTTGCTACTGGTTTTCACCAGAGCCTGCCGCACAGCGGGATGGTCTTGCAGCGGCGGTAGCAACCAGGTCGTATCCACCGGTAACGGCTCAACCTCTCTGATTGCTGAGATAGGCGCGGTACAAGGGATTAGACAAGAGCAAGGTCGGACGTAGCAGAAGGTCAGGGCAGGCAGCAAGGATCGTAGTCAGGGGCAACGGCAGGAGGTCAGGAACACTGGCTAGGGATACACAAGGAACGCTTTCACTGGCACAATGGCAACAAGATCCGGCAAGGGAGTGCAGGGGAAGTGAGGTTATATAGGGAAGTGCACAGGTGAACACACTAATTAAAACCCATGCGCCAATCAGTGGCGCACCGGCCCTTTAAATCGCAACGACCCGGCTCGCGCGCGCCCTAGGGAGTGGGGCCGCGCACGCCGGGACAGCACAGACGGGGAGCGAGTCTGGTAAGCGGGTCGAGATGCGCACCGCGAATCACATCCCGGCTAGGGACATTATCGCAGCGCACCTGGTCAGCGGGTCTGACCGGGGTGCTGTGAGCGGGGAGGAGCGGGGACCCGGAGCGCTCGGCGTAACAGTACCCCCCCCCCTTGGGTCTCCCCCTCTTTTTAGAACCTGAAAATTGGTAGAGAAGGTCCTTATCAAGGATGTTGTCCTCGAGTTCCAATGACCTCTCCTCCGGACCGCAATTCTCCCAATCTACAAGAATTTTTTTTTTACCTCTAACCGTCTTGGATGCCAGAATTCTTTAACCGAGAAGATGTCAGAGGACCCGGAGACAGGAGTAGGAGCAACAACCTTAGGAGAGAACCGGTTAAGGATAAGTGGTTTAAGGAGAGAGACATGAAAAGCATTAGGAATACGGAGAGAAGGAGGAAGAAGTTTGTAGGAGACAGGGTTGATTTGGCATTTGACTTTAAAAGGCACAAGATAACGTGGTCCCAGTTTATAACTGGGGACACGGAAGCGGATATACTTGGCGGAGAGCCACACTTTGTCTCCAGGAGAAAAGACAGGAGGAGTTCTTCTTTTTTTGTCGGCATGTTTCTTCATCCGGGATGAGGCCTGTATGAGAGATTTTTGAGTCTCTTTCCAGATGGTGGAGAAGTCCCGAGTCACCTCATCAACAGCGGGCAAACCAGAAGGAGTGGGAGTGGGGAGGGGGGAAGAGGGTGACCGCCGTACACCACAAAGAATGGGGATTTAGCGGAGGACTCAGAGACTTTGAAATTGTACGAGAATTCGGCCCATGGTAGGAGATCGGCCCAGTCATCCTGGCGGGAGGAAACAAAATGTCGCAAATAGTCACCAAGAACTTGATTAACTCTCTCCACTTGCCCATTGGATTGGGGGTGATAAGAAGATGAGAAGTTTAATTTGATGTTAAGCTGATTACAGAGGGCCCTCCAGAATTTCGACACAAATTGAACGCCTCTATCCGAGACGATATGCGTAAGAAGCCCGTGAAGGCGAAAAATGTGCACAAAAAATTGTTTCGCCAACTGTGGTGCAGAAGGAAGACCTGGAAGAGGAATAAAATGTGCCATCTTGGAGAAACGATCAACAAACACCTAAATAACTGTGTTGCCATGGGATAAAGGTAAGTCTGTAATAAAGTCCATAGCATGAGACCATGGTAGCTCAGGAAAAGGCAGAGGATGGAGGAGACCGGCAGGCTTCTGGCGAGGAGTCTTGTCCCAGGCACAGACTGTATAAGCCCGAACAAAATCAGCAACATCTGTTTCCAGGGTAGGCCACCAATAAAAACGAGAGATAAGCTGGACAGATTTTTTGACGCCAGCATGGCCTGCGAGGTGGGAGGAGTGTCCCCACCTGAGAATCCTGAGGCGCTGGCGTGGAGGGACGAAGGTCTTTCCAGGAGGAGTTTGTCTGATGGAAGCTGGCGAAGCAGAAATCAGACAGTCAGAAGGAATAATGTGTTGTAGTGAGGCTTCCATTTCAGAGGCATCCGAGGAACGAGAGAGAGCGTCAGCCCTAATGTTCTTGTCAGCGGGGCGAAAGTGAATCTCAAAGTTAAAACAGGCAAAGAACAACGGCCACCTAGCCTGGCGAGGGTTCAGCCGTTGGGCAGACTGAACATAAGAGAGATTCTTGTGATCAGTGTATATAATAACTGGGTATTTGGATCCCTCCAGCAGGTGCCTCCATTCCTCGAGGGCCAGTTTTATGGCCAGTAGTTCTCGATCACCAATGGAGTAGTTTTTCTCCGCCGGAGAGAAGGTCCTAGAAAAGAAACCACAAGTAACACCATGTCCAGAAGAATTTTTCTGTAGGAGTACAGCTCCAGCTCCCACCGAGGAGGCGTCTACCTCCAATGAGAAGGGTTTAGATGGATCAGGTCTGGAGAGTACGGGAGCAGAAGAAAAGGCAGTTTTGAGACGGTTGAACGCCTCCTCTGCTTGAGGAGGCCAGGACTTAGGGTTGGCGTTTTTCTTGGTTAAGGCCACAATTGGGGCCACAATGGTGGAAAAATGTGGAATAAATTGTCTGTAGAAATTGGCAAACCCCAAGAAACGTTGGATAGCTCGGAGTCCGGAGGGGCGTGGCCAATCCAACACGGCTGATAGTTTGTCCGGGTCCATTTGGAGTCCCTGGCCAGAGACTAAATATCCTAGGAAGGGAAGAGATTGGCATTCAAAGAGACATTTCTCCATCTTGGCATATAACTGATTGTCCCGGAGTCTCTGAAGAACCATGCGGACATGCCAGCGGTGTTCCTCTAGGTTAGAAGAAAAAATCTAAATATCGTCCAGGTAGACCAAACACAGGTATATAATAAATCACGAAAAATTTAATTTACAAAGTCCTGGAAGATGGCAGGGGCATTGCACAGCCCAAAGGGCATAACCAGATATTCAAAGTGTCCATCTCTGGTGTTAAACGCGGTCTTCCACTCGTCCCCTTCCCTGATGCGGATGAGATTATATGCACCTCTTAAATCCAATTTGGTAAAGATGTTGGCGCCACGTAGGCGGTCAAAGAGTTCCGAGATAAGAGGCAGGGGATAGCGTTTTTTTATAGTGATTTTATTAAGACCGCGGTAATCAATGCATGGTCGTAAGGAACCGTCTTCTTTGGAGACGAAGAAAAATCCAGCTCCGGCAGGGGAGGAAGACTTCCGGATAAATCCCCTTTTTAAATATTCTTGGATGTACTCCGACATGGCTTGTGTTTCCGGAGCAGACAGAGGATAGATTCTGCCCCGGGGTGGAGTAGTACCAGGGAGGAGATCAATAGGACAGTCATAAGGCCTGTGAGGAGGTAAAGTCTCTGCTTGTTTTGTGCAAAAAACATCAGCATAGTCCAGATAGGCCTTAGGGAGACCTGGTATCGGAGGAGTCATAGGGTTTTGACTGGCAGGACTGGGAGCAGACATAAGGCATTTTTTGTGGCAAGAAGTACCCCAGTTCTTGATTTCCCCGGTGGTCCAGTCAAGGGTAGGGGAATGGCGTTGAAGCCAAGGTAGTCCAAGAAGAATTTCAGAAGTGCAGTTAGAGAGGACCAAAAATTCAATCTTCTCGTGATGAGGTCCAATGCACATTAAGAGGGGTTCCGTGCGGTAACGCACAGTACAGTCCAATCTTTCATCATTAACAGAGGCGATGTAGAGGGGTCTGGCGAGACTGGTCACTGGGATGTTGAACCTGTTAACGAAAGAGGCCAAAATAAAATTTCCTGCAGATCCGGAATCCAAGAAGGCCACAGCTGAGAAGGAGAAGTTAGAAGAAGAAATCCGCACAGGCACAGTAAGACGTGGAGAAGCAGAGTTCACACCTAGAGCTGTCTCACCTTTGTGCGGGATCGGAGTGCGTCTTTCCTGACGAGGAGGTCGGATAGGACAATCCTTCAAGAAGTGTTCGGTACTGGCACAGTACAGGCATAGGTTCTCATTGCGGCGGCGTGTCCTCTCTTGAGGTGTCAGGCGAGACCGGTCTACTTACATAGCCTCCACGGCGGAAGGCACAGGAACAGATTGCAGCGGACCAGAGGAGAGGGGAGCCGGGGAGAGAAACCGCCTCGTGCGAACAAAGTCCATATCCTGGCGAAGCTCCTGACGTCTTTCGGAAAAACGCATGTCAATGCGGGTGGCCAGATGAATAAGTTCATGCAGGTTAGCAGGGATTTTTCATGCGGCCAGCACATCTTTGATGTTACTGGATAGGCCTTTTTGAAGGTCGCGCAGAGGGCCTCGTTATTGCAGGACAATTCGGAGGCGAGAGTACGGAATTGTACGGCGTACTCGCCTACAGAAGAATTACCCTGGACCAGGTTCAGCAGGGCAGTCTCGGCAGAAGAGGCTCGGGCTGGTTCCTCGAAGACACTTCGAATCTCCGTGAAGAAAGAGTGTTCAGAGGCAGTGACAGGATCATTGCGGTCCCAGAGCGGTGTGGCCCATGACAGGGCTTTCCCAGACAGAAGGCTGACCACGCAAGCCACCTTTGACCTTTCAGTTGGAAATTGGTCCGACATCATCTCCAGATGCAGGGAACATTGCGAGAGAAAACCACGGCAAAGTTTAGAGTCCCCATCAAACTTGTCCGGCAAAGATAAACGGAGGCTGGATGCGGCCACTCGCTGCGGAGGAGGTGCAGGAGCTGGCGGAGGAGATGGTTGCTGAAGCTGTGGTAGAAGCTGCTGTAGCATCACAATCTGTTGAGACTGCTGGGTGACCACCGTGGTGAGGTCAGCGACAACTGGCAGCGGGATCCATGGCCGGATCTACTGTCATGATCGGCAGGCTGGAGGTGGATCCTCTGTGTCAGAGAGGGATTGGCGTGGACCGTGTCGGTGGACCGGTTCTAAGTTGCTACTGATTTTCACCAGAGCCCGCCGCAAAGCGGGATGGTGTTGCAGCGGCGGTAGCCACCAGGTCGTATCCACCAGCAACGGCTCAACCTCTCTGACTGCTGAGATAGGCGCGGTACAAGGGATTAGACAAGAGCAAGGTCGGACGTAGCAGAAGGTCAGGGCAGGCAGCACGGATCGTAGTCAGGGGCAACGGCAAGAGGTCTGGCACAATGGCAACAAGATCCGGCAAGGAAGTGCAGGGCAAGTGAGGTAATATAGGGAAGTGCTCAGGTGAACACTAATTAAAACCCATGCGCCAATCAGTGGTGCACCGGCCCTTTAAATCGCAAATACCCGGCGCGCGCACGACGGGACAGCACAAACGGTGAGCGAATCTGGTAAGCGGGTCGGGATGTGAACCGCGAGCGGGCGCGTCCCGCATCGCGAATCGCATCCTGGCTAGGGACATTATCGCAGCGCACCCGGTCAGCGGGTCAGACCGGGGCGCTGCGAACAGGAGAACGCTGTGAGCGCTCCGGGGAGGAGCGGGGACCCGGAGCGCTTGGCGTAACACGAGTGTACAGCATAAATTCTACAAGTGTGTGTACTGTATAAACCCTAGAAGCGTGTGTACAGTATAAACTCTACAAGCGTGTATACGGTATAAGCGTATGTACAGGATTAGCCCAACAAGTACAGCATGAATCCTACGAGCGTGTGTATAGTATAAATCCGACAAGCGTATAAACAATAAGAAACTCCTGAATCCTACAAGCCTGTACAAGCGTGTGTACCGTATAAATGTTACCAGCATGAATCCTACAAACGTGCACGAGCATTGTGAGTACAATATAAGACCTACGAGCGAGTGTACGGTTATAAATCCTAAAAGTGAGTGTACCGTATAATTCTACAAGCTTGTGTACAATATAAAGCCTACAAGCGTATATGCAGTATGACTCTACATGTGTGTATACAATATAACCCTACGAGTGTATGTCCTACAAGTACTGCATAAAGCCTATGAGCGTGTGTATAGTATAAAATCTACAAGCGTATGAATAATGAGAATCTACAGCGTGTGTATAGCATAAATCCCACAAGCGTGTGTACAGCAGAATCCTATGGACGTATGTACAGCATAAATCCTACCAGCGTATGTGCAGCATAAATCCAACCAGCGTATGTGCGGCATAAATCCTACAAACGTATGTACAGCATAAATCCTATAAACGTGTGTACAGCATAAATCCTACAAGCATGTGTACAGCATAAATCCTACAAACGTATGTACAGCATAAATCCTATAAACGTGTGTACAGCATAAATCCAACCAGCATGTGTACAGCATAAATCCTATAAACGTGTGTACAGCATAAATCCAACCAGCATGTGTACAGCATAAATCCAACCAGCATGTGTACAGCATAAATCCTCTAAACGTAAGTACAGCATAAATCCAACCAGCATGTGTACAGCATAAATCCTATAAACGTAAGTACAGCATAAATCCTACGAACGTGTAAATCCTATAAACGTAAGAACAGCATAAATCCTACAAGCATGTGTACAGCATAAATCCTACAAACGTGTGTACAGCATAAATCCTACAAACGTGTGTACAGCAAAAATCCTATAAAAGTATGTACAGCATAAATCCTACAAGCATGTGTACAGCATAAATCCTACAAACGTGTGTACAGCATAAATCCTACAAACGTGTGTACAGCATAAATCCTACAAGCGTGTGTACAGCATAAATCTCACAAACGTGTATACAGCATAAATCCTACAAACGTGTGTACAGCATAAATCCTACAAGCGTGTGTACAGCATAAATCCTACAAGCGTGTGTACAGCATAAATCCTACAAACGTGTGTACAGCATAAATCCTACAAACGTGTGTACAGCATAAATCCTACAAACGCGTGTACAGCATAAATCCTACAAACGTGTGTACAGCATAAATCCTATAAACGTATGTACAGCATAAATCCTATAAACGTATGTACAGCATGAATCCTACAAGCATGTCTACAGCATAAATCCTACAAACGTGTGTACAGCATAAATCCTACAAGCATGTGTACAGCATAAATCCTACAAACGTGTGTACAGCATAAATCCTACAAACGTGTGTACAGCATAAATCCTATAAACGTATGTACAGCATAAATCCTATAAACGTATGTACAGCATAAATCCTACAAGCATGTGTACAGCATAAATCCTACAAACGTGTGTACAGCATAAATCCAACCAGCATGTGTACAGCATAAATCCTACAAATGTGTGTACAGCATAAATCCAACCAGCATGTGTACAGCATAAATCCTACAAACGTGTGTACAGCATAAATCCAACCAGCATGTGTACAGCATAAATCCTATAAACGTATGTACAGCATAAATCCTACAAGCGTGTGTACAGCATAAATCCTACAAACGTGTGTACAGCCTAAATCCTATAAACGTATGTACAGCATAAATCCTACAAACGTGTGTACAGCATAAATCCTACAAACGTGTGTACAGCATAAATCCTACAAATGTGTGTACAGCATAAATCCTACAAACGTGTGTACAGCATAAATCCTACAAACGTGTGTACAGCATAAATCCTACAAACGTGTGTACAGCATAAATCCAACCAGCATGTGTACAGCATAAATCCTATAAACGTAAGTACAGCATAAATCCTACAAGCATGTGTACAGCATAAATCCTACAAATGTAAGTACAGCATAAATCCTACAAGCATGTGTACAGCATAAATCCTACAAGCATGTGTACAGCATAAATCCTACAAATGTGTGTACAGCATAAATCCTATAAACGTAAGTACAGCATAAATCCTACAAGCGTGTGTACAGCATAAATCCTACAAACGTGTGTACAGCATAAATCCTACAAACGTGTGTACAGCATAAATCCTATAAAAGTATGTACAGCATAAATCCTACAAGCATGTGTACAGCATAAATCCTACAAACGTTTGTACAGCATAAATCCTACAAACGTGTGTACAGCATAAATCCTATCAACGTAAGTACAGCATAAATCCTACAAGCATGTGTACAGCATAAATCCTATCAACGTAAATACAGCATAAATCCTACAAACGTAAGTACAGCATAAATCCTACAAACGTAAGTACAGCATAAATCCTACAAGCGTGTGTACAGCATAAATCCTACAAACGTGTGTACAGCATAAATCCTATAAACGTATGTACAGCATAAATCCTACAAACGTGTGTACAGTATAAATCCTACAAACGTGTGTACAGCATAAATCCTACAAACGTGTGTACAGCATAAATCCTATAAACGTAAGTACAGCATAAATCCTACAAACATGTGTACAGCATAAATCCTACAAACGTGTGTACAGCATAAATCCTACAAGCGTGTGTACAGCATAAATCTCACAAACGTGTATACAGCATAAATCCTACAAACGTGTGTACAGCATAAATCCTACAAGCATGTGTACAGCATAAATCCTACAAGCATGTGTACAGCATAAATCCTACAAACGTGTGTACAGCATAAATCCTACAAACGTGTGTACAGCATAAATCCTACAAACGCGTGTACAGCATAAATCCTACAAACGTGTGTACAGCATAAATCCTATAAACGTATGTACAGCATAAATCCTATAAACGTATGTACAGCATGAATCCTACAAGCATGTGTACAGCATAAATCCTACAAACGTGTGTACAGCATAAATCCTACAAGCATGTGTACAGCATAAATCCTACAAATGTGTGTACAGCATAAATCCTACAAACGTGTGTACAGCATAAATCCTATAAACGTATGTACAGCATAAATCCTATAAACGTATGTACAGCATAAATCCTACAAGCATGTGTACAGCATAAATCCTACAAACGTGTGTACAGCATAAATCCAACCAGCATGTGTACAGCATAAATCCTATAAACATATGTACAGCATAAATCCTACAAGCGTGTGTACAGCATAAATCCTACAAACGTGTGTACAGCCTAAATCCTATAAACGTATGTACAGCATAAATCCTACAAACGTGTGTACAGCATAAATCCTACAAACGTGTGTACAGCATAAATCCTACAAACGTGTGTACAGCATAAATCCTACAAACGTGTGTACAGCATAAATCCTACAAACGTGTGTACAGCATAAATCCTACAAACGTGTGTACAGCATAAATCCTACAAACGTAAGTACAGCATAAATCCTACAAGCATGTGTACAGCATAAATCCTACAAGCATGTGTACAGCATAAATCCTACAAACGTGTGTACAGCATAAATCCTATAAACGTAAGTACAGCATAAATCCTACAAGCATGTGTACAGCATAAATCCTACAAACGTGTGTACAGCATAAATCCTACAAACGTGTGTACAGCATAAATCCTATAAAAGTATATACAGCATAAATCCTACAAGCATGTGTACAGCATAAATCCTACAAACGTTTGTACAGCATAAATCCTACAAACGTGTGTACAGCATAAATCCTATCAACGTAAGTACAGCATAAATCCTACAAGCATGTGTACAGCATAAATCCTATCAACGTAAATACAGCATAAATCCTACAAACGTAAGTACAGCATAAATCCTACAAACGTAAGTACAGCATAAATCCTACAAGCGTGTGTACAGCATAAATCCTACAAACGTGTGTACAGCATAAATCCTATAAACGTATGTACAGCATAAATCCTACAAACGTGTGTACAGTATAAATCCTACAAACGTGTGTACAGCATAAATCCTATAAACGTATGTACAGCATAAATCCTACAAACGTATGTACAGCATAAATCCTACAAACGTGTGTACAGCATAAATCCTACAAACGTGTGTACAGCATAAATCCTATAAACGTAAGTACAGCATAAATCCTACAAACATGTGTACAGCATAAATCCTACAAACGTGTGTACAGCATAAATCCTACAAACGTGTGTACAGCATAAATCCTATAAACGTAAGTACAGCATAAATCCTACAAGCGTGTACAGCATAAATCCTACAAACGTGTGTACAGCATAAATCCTATAAACGTAAGTACAGCATAAATCCTACAAACGTGTGTACAGCATAAATCCAACAAACGTGTGTACAGCATAAATCCTACAAGCGTGTGTACAGCATAAATCCAACCAGCATGTGTACAGCATAAATCCTATAAATGTAAGTACAGCATAAATCCTACAAGCATGTGTACAGCATAAATCCTACAAACGTGTGTACAGCATAAATCCTATAAACGTAAGTACAGCATAAATCCTATAAACGTGTGTACAGCATAAATCCTATAAAAGTATGTACAGCATAAATCCTACAAGCATGTGTACAGCATAAATCCTATCAACGTAAGTACAGCATAAATCCTACAAGCATGTGTACAGCATAAATCCTATCAACGTAAGTACAGCATAAATCCTACAAACGTGTGTACAGCATAAATCCTATCAACGTAAGTACAGCATAAATCCTACAAACGTGTGTACAGCATAAATCCTACAAACGTGTGTACAGCATAAATCCTACAAGCGTGTGTACAGCATAAATCCTACAAGCATGTGTACAGCATAAATCCTACAAACGTGTGTACAGCATAAATCCTACAAACGTGTGTACAGCATAAATCCTACCAGCGTGTGTACAGCATAAATCCTACAAACGTGTGTACAGCATAAATCCTACAAACGTGTGTACAGCATAAATCCTACAAGCATGTGTACAGCATAAATCCTATAAACGTATGTACAGCATAAATCCTACAAGCATGTGTACAGCATAAATCCTACAAACGTGTGTACAGCATAAATCCAACCAGCATGTGTACAGCATAAATCCTACAAACGTGTGTACAGCATAAATCCTACAAACGTGTGTACAGCATAAATCCTACAAGCGTGTGTACAGCATAAATCCTACAAACGTGTGTACAGCATAAATCCTACAAACGTGTGTACAGCATAAATCCTACAAACGTGTATACAGCATAAATCCTACAAACGTGTGTACAGCATAAATCCTATAAACGTAAGTACAGCATAAATCCTACAAACATGTGTACAGCATAAATCCTACAAACGTGTGTACAGCATAAATCCTACAAACGTGTGTACAGCATAAATCCTATAAACGTAAGTACAGCATAAATCCTACAAGCGTGTACAGCATAAATCCTACAAACGTGTGTACAGTATAAATCCTATAAACGTAAGTACAGCATAAATCCTACAAACGTGTGTACAGCATAAATCCAACAAACGTGTGTACAGCATAAATCCTACAAACGTGTGTACAGCATAAATCCTACAAGCGTGTGTACAGCATAAATCCAACCAGCATGTGTACAGCATAAATCCTATAAACGTAAGTACAGCATAAATCCTACAAGCATGTGTACAGCATAAATCCTACAAACGTGTGTACAGCATAAATCCTATAAACGTAAGTACAGCATAAATCCTATAAACGTGTGTACAGCATAAATCCTATAAAAGTATGTACAGCATAAATCCTACAAGCATGTGTACAGCATAAATCCTATCAACGTAAGTACAGCATAAATCCTACAAGCATGTGTACAGCATAAATCCTATCAACGTAAGTACAGCATAAATCCTACAAACGTGTGTACAGCATAAATCCTATCAACGTAAGTACAGCATAAATCCTACAAACGTAAGTACAGCATAAATCCTACAAACGTGTGTACAGCATAAATCCTACAAGCGTGTGTACAGCATAAATCCTACAAGCATGTGTACAGCATAAATCCTACAAACGTGTGTACAGCATAAATCCTACAAACGTGTGTACAGCATAAATCCTACCAGCGTGTGTACAGCATAAATCCTACAAACGTGTGTACAGCATAAATCCTACAAACGTGTGTACAGCATAAATCCTACAAGCATGTGTACAGCATAAATCCTATAAACGTATGTACAGCATAAATCCTACAAGCATGTGTACAGCATAAATCCTACAAACGTGTGTACAGCATAAATCCAACCAGCATGTGTACAGCATAAATCCTACAAACGTGTGTACAGCATAAATCCTACAAACGTGTGTACAGCATAAATCCTACAAGCGTGTGTACAGCATAAATCCTACAAACGTGTGTACAGCATAAATCCTACAAACGTGTGTACAGCATAAATCCTACCAGCATGTGTACAGCATAAATCCTACCAGCGTGTGTACAGCGTGACTCCTATAAACGTGTGTACAGCATAAATCCTACAAACGTGTGTACAGCATAAATCCTACAAGCGTGTGTACAGCATAAATTCTACAAGCATGTGTACAGCATAAATCCTACAAATGTGTGTACAGCATGAATCCTACCAGCATGTGTACAGCGTGACTCCTATAAACGTGTGTACAGCATAAATCCTACAAGCGTGTGTACAGCATAAATCTCACAAACGTGTATACAGCATAAATCCTACAAACGTGTGTACAGCATAAATCCTACAAGCATGTGTACAGCATAAATCCTACAAGCATGTGTACAGCATAAATCCTACAATCGTGTGTACAGCATAAATCCTACAAACGTGTGTACAGCATAAATCCTACAAACGTGTGTACAGCATAAATCCTATAAACGTATGTTCAGCATAAATCCTATAAACGTATGTACAGCATAAATCCTACAAGCATGTGTACAGCATAAATCCTACAAACGTGTGTACAGCATAAATCCAACCAGCATGTGTACAGCATAAATCCTATAAACGTATGTACAGCATAAATCCTACAAGCGTGTGTACAGCATAAATCCTACAAACGTGTGTACAGCCTAAATCCTATAAACGTATGTACAGCATAAATCCTACAAACGTGTGTACAGCATAAATCCTACAAACGTGTGTACAGCATAAATCCTACAAACGTGTGTACAGCATAAATCCTACAAACGTGTGTACAGCATAAATCCTACAAACGTGTGTACAGCATAAATCCTACAAACGTGTGTACAGCATAAATCCAACCAGCATGGGTACAGCATAAATCCTATAAACGTAAGTACAGCATAAATCCTACAAGCATGTGTACAGCATAAATCCTACAAACGTAAGTACAGCATAAATCCTACAAGCGTGTGTACAGCATAAATCCTACAAGCGTGTGTACAGCATAAATCCTACAAGCATGTGTACAGCATAAATCCTACAAACGTGTGTACAGCATAAATCCTATAAACGTAAGTACAGCATAAATCCTACAAGCATGTGTACAGCATAAATCCTACAAACGTGTGTACAGCATAAATCCTACAAACGTGTGTACAGCATAAATCCTATAAAAGTATGTACAGCATAAATCCTACAAGCATGTGTACAGCATAAATCCTACAAACGTTTGTACAGCATAAATCCTACAAACGTGTGTACAGCATAAATCCTACAAGCATGTGTACAGCATAAATCCTATCAACGTAAATACAGCATAAATCCTACAAACGTAAGTACAGCATAAATCCTACAAACGTAAGTACAGCATAAATCCTACAAGCGTGTGTACAGCATAAATCCTATAAACGTATGTACAGCATAAATCCTACAAACGTGTGTACAGTATAAATCCTACAAACGTGTGTACAGCATAAATCCTACAAACGTGTGTACAGCATAAATCCTATAAACGTAAGTACAGCATAAATCCTACAAACATGTGTACAGCATAAATCCTACAAACGTGTGTACAGCATAAATCCTACAAACGTGTGTACAGCATAAATCCTATAAACGTAAGTACAGCATAAATCCTACAAGCGTGTACAGCATAAATCCTACAAACGTGTGTACAGCATAAATCCAACAAACGTGTGTACAGCATAAATCCTACAAACGTGTGTACAGCATAAATCCTACAAGCGTGTGTACAGCATAAATCCAACCAGCATGTGTACAGCATAAATCCTATAAACGTAAGTACAGCATAAATCCTACAAGCATGTGTACAGCATAAATCCTACAAACGTGTGTACAGCATAAATCCTATAAAGGTAAGTACAGCATAAATCCTATAAACGTGTGTACAGCATAAATCCTATAAAAGTATGTACAGCATAAATCCTACAAGCATGTGTACAGCATAAATCCTATCAACGTGTGTACAGCATAAATCCTATAAACGTGTGTACAGCATAAATCCTATCAACGTAAGTACAGCATAAATCCTACAAACGTAAGTACAGCATAAATCCTACAAACGTGTGTACAGCATAAATCCTACAAGCGTGTGTACAGCATAAATCCTACAAGCATGTGTACAGCATAAATCCTACAAACGTGTGTACAGCATAAATCCTACAAACGTGTGTACAGCATAAATCCTACCAGCGTGTGTACAGCATAAATCCTACAAACGTGTGTACAGCATAAATCCTACAAACGTGTGTACAGCATAAATCCTACAAGCATGTGTACAGCATAAATCCTATAAACGTATGTACAGCATAAATCCTACAAGCATGTGTACAGCATAAATCCTACAAACGTGTGTACAGCATAAATCCAACCAGCATGTGTACAGCATAAATCCTACAAACGTGTGTACAGCATAAATCCTACAAACGTGTGTACAGCATAAATCCTACAAGCGTGTGTACAGCATAAATCCTACAAACGTGTGTACAGCATAAATCCTACAAACGTGTGTACAGCATAAATCCTACAAACGTGTGTACAGCATAAATCCTACAAACGTGTGTACAGCATAAATCCTATAAACGTAAGTACAGCATAAATCCTACAAACATGTGTACAGCATAAATCCTACAAACGTGTGTACAGCATAAATCCTACAAACGTGTGTACAGCATAAATCCTATAAACGTAAGAACAGCATAAATCCTACAAGCGTGTACAGCATAAATCCTACAAACGTGTGTACAGCATAAATCCTATAAACGTAAGTACAGCATAAATCCTACAAACGTGTGTACAACATAAATCCAACAAACGTGTGTACAGCATAAATCCTACAAACGTGTGTACAGCATAAATCCTACAAGCGTGTGTACAGCATAAATCCAACCAGCGTGTGTACAGCATAAATCCTATAAACGTGTGTACAGCATAAATCCTACAAGCATGTGTACAGCATAAATCCTACAAACGTGTGTACAGCATAAATCCTACAAACGTGTGTACAGCATAAATCCTACAAGCATGTGTACAGCATAAATCCTACAAACGTGTGTACAGCATAAATCCTACAAACATGTGTACAGCATAAATCCTATAAACGTAAGTACAGCATAAATCCTATAAACGTAAGTACAGCATAAATCCTACAAACGTAAGTACAGCATAAATCCTACAAACGTGTGTACAGCATAAATCCAACCAGCATGTGTACAGCATAAATCCTACAAACGTGTATACAGCATAAATCCTACAAACGTGTGTACAGCATAAATCCTACAAGCGTGTGTACAGCATAAATCCTACAAACGTGTGTACAGCATAAATCCTACAAACGTGTGTACAGCATAAATCCTACCAGCATGTGTACAGCATAAATCCTACAAACGTGTGTACAGCATAAATCCAACCAGCGTGTGTACAGCATGAATCCTATAAACGTGTGTACAGCATAAATCCTACAAGCATGTGTACAGCGTGACTCCTATAAACGTGTGTACAGCATAAATCCTACAAACGTGTGTACAGCATAAATCCTACAAGCATGTGTACAGCATAAATCCTACAAACGTGTGTACAGCATAAATCCTACAAGCATGTGTACAGCATAAATCCTACAAACGTGTGTACAGCATAAATCCTACAAACGTGTGTACAGCATAAATCCTATAAACGTAAGTACAGCATAAATCCTATAAACGTAAGTACAGCATAAATCCTACAAACGTAAGTACAGCATAAATCCTACAAACGTAAGTACAGCATAAATCCTACAAGCATGTGTACAGCATAAATCCTACAAACGTGTGTACAGCATAAATCCTACAAACGTGTGTACAGCATAAATCCTACAAGCGTGTGTACAGCATAAATCCTACAAACGTGTGTACAGCATAAATCCTACAAGTGTGTGTACAGCATAAATCCTACAAACGTATGTACAGCATAAATCCTACAAGCATGTGTACAGCATAAATCCTACAAACGTGTGTACAGCATAAATCCTACAAGCGTGTGTACAGCATAAATCCTACAAACGTGTGTACAGCATAAATCCTACAAGCATGTGTACAGCATAAATCCTACAAACGTGTGTACAGCATAAATCCTACAAGCATGTGTACAGCATAAATCCTACAAGCATGTGTACAGCATAAATCCTACAAACGTGTGTACAGCATAAATCCTACCAGCTTGTGTACAGTGTGACTCCTATAAACGTGTGTACAGCATAAATCCTACAAACGTGTGTACAGCATAAATCCTACAAGCATGTGTACAGCATAAATCCTACAAGCATGTGTACAGCGTGACTCCTATAAACGTGTGTATGGTATAAATCCTACAAACGTGTGTACAGCATGAATCCTACAAGCATGTGTACAGCATAAATCCTACAAGCATGTGTACAGCATAAATCCTACAAGCATGTGTACAGCGCGACTCCTATAAACGTGTGTACAGCATAAATCCTACAAACGTGTGTACAGCATAAATCCTACAAACGTGTGTACAGCATAAATCCTACAAACATGTGTACAGCATAAATCCTACAAGCATGTGTACAGCATAAATCCTACAAGCATGTGTACAGCATAAATCCTACAAGCATGTGTACAGCGTGACTCCTATAAACGTGTGTATGGTATAAATTCTACAAACGTGTGTACAGCGTGACTCCTATAAACGTGTGTACAGCGTGAATCCTACCAGCATGTGTACAGCATAAATCCTACAAACGTGTGTACAGCATAAATCCTACAAGCGTGTGTACAGCATAAATCCTACAAACGTGTGTACAGCATAAATCCTACAAGCATGTGTACAGCGTGACTCCTATAAACGTGTGTACAGCATAAATCCTACAAACGTGTGTACAGCATAAATCCTACAAGCATGTGTACAGCATAAATCCTACAAGCATGTGTACAGCATAAATCCTACAAGCATGTGTACAGCATAAATCCTACAAACGTGTGTACAGCATAAATCCTACAAGCATGTGTACAGCGTGACTCCTATAAACGTGTGTACAGCATAAATCCTACAAACGTGTGTACAGCATAAATCCTACAAACGTGTGTACAGCATAAATCCTACAAACATGTGTACAGCATAAATCCTACAAGCATGTGTACAGCGTGACTCCTATAAACGTGTGTATGGTATAAATCCTACAAACGTGTGTACAGCGTGACTCCTATAAACGTGTGTACAGCGTGAATCCTACCAGCATGTGTACAGCATAAATCCTACAAACGTGTGTACAGCATAAATCCTACAAGCGTGTGTACAGCATAAATCCTACAAACGTGTGTACAGCATAAATCCTACAAACGTGTGTACAGCATAAATCCTACAAGCATGTGTACAGCATAAATCCTACAAGCATGTGTACAGCATAAATCCTACAAACATGTGTACAGCGTGACTCCTATAAACGTGTGTATGGTATAAATCCTACAAACGTGTGTACAGCATGAATCCTACAAGCATGTGTACAGCGTGACTCCTATAAACGTGTGTACAGCATAAATCCTACAAACGTGTGTACAGCATAAATCCTACAAATGTGTGTACAGCATAAATCCTACAAGCATGTGTACAGCATAAATCCTACAAGCATGTGTACAGCATAAATCCTATAAACGTGTGTACAGCATAAATCCTACAAGCATGTGTACAGCATAAATCCTACAAACGTGTGTACAGCATAAATCCTACAAACGTGTGTACAGCATAAATCCTACAAGCATGTGTACAGCGTGACTCCTATAAACGTGTGCATGGTATAAATCCTACAAACGTGTGTACAGCATAAATCCTACAAACGTGTGTACAGCATAAATCCTATAAACGTAAGTACAGCATAAATCCTACAAGCGTGTACAGCATAAATCCTACAAACGTGTGTACAGCATAAATCCTATAAACGTAAGTACAGCATAAATCCTACAAACGTGTGTACAGCATAAATCCAACAAACGTGTGTACAGCGTAAATCCTACAAACGTGTGTACAGCATAAATCCTACAAGCGTGTGTACAGCATAAATCCAACCAGCATGTGTACAGCATAAATCCTATAAACGTAAGTACAGCATAAATCCTACAAGCATGTGTACAGCATAAATCCTACCAGCATGTGTGTACAGCATAAATCCTATAAACGTAAGTACAGCATAAATCCTATAAACGTGTGTACAGCATAAATCCTATAAAAGTATGTACAGCATAAATCCTACAAGCATGTGTACAGCATAAATCCTATCAACGTAAGTACAGCATAAATCCTACAAGCATGTGTACAGCATAAATCCTACAAACGTGTGTACAGCATAAATCCTACAAACGTGTGTACAGCATAAATCCTATCAACGTAAGTACAGCATAAATCCTACAAACGTGTGTACAGCATAAATCCTATCAACGTAAGTACAGCATAAATCCTACAAACGTAAGTACAGCATAAATCCTACAAACGTGTGTACAGCATAAATCCTACAAGCGTGTGTACAGCATAAATCCTACAAGCATGTGTACAGCATAAATCCTACAAACGTGTGTACAGCATAAATCCTACAAACGTGTGTACAGCATAAATCCTACCAGCGTGTGTACAGCATAAATCCTACAAACGTGTGTACAGCATAAATCCTACAAACGTGTGTACAGCATAAATCCTACAAGCATGTGTACAGCATAAATCCTATAAACGTATGTACAGCATAAACCCTACAAGCATGTGTACAGCATAAATCCTACAAACGTGTGTACAGCATAAATCCAACCAGCATGTGTACAGCATAAATCCTACAAACGTGTGTACAGCATAAATCCTACAAACGTGTGTACAGCATAAATCCTACAAACGTGTGTACAGCATAAATCCTACAAACGTGTGTACAGCATAAATCCTACAAACGTGTGTACAGCATAAATCCTATAAACGTAAGTACAGCATAAATCCTACAAACATGTGTACAGCATAAATCCTACAAACGTGTGTACAGCATAAATCCTACAAACGTGTGTACAGCATAAATCCTATAAACGTAAGTACAGCATAAATCCTACAAGCGTGTACAGCATAAATCCTACAAACGTGTGTACAGCATAAATCCTATAAACGTAAGTACAGCATAAATCCTACAAACGTGTGTACAGCATAAATCCAACAAACGTGTGTACAGCATAAATCCTACAAACGTCCAGCATGTGTACAGCATAAATCCTATAAACGTAAGTACAGCATAAATCCTACAAGCATGTGTACAGCATAAATCCTACAAACGTGTGTACAGCATAAATCCTATAAACGTAAGTACAGCATAAATCCTATAAACGTGTGTACAGCATAAATCCTATAAAAGTATGTACAGCATAAATCCTACAAGCATGTGTACAGCATAAATCCTATCAACGTAAGTACAGCATAAATCCTACAAGCATGTGTACAGCATAAATCCTATCAACGTAAGTACAGCATAAATCCTACAAACGTGTGTACAGCATAAATCCTATCAACGTAAGTACAGCATAAATCCTACAAACGTAAGTACAGCATAAATCCTACAAACGTGTGTACAGCATAAATCCTACAAGCGTGTGTACAGCATAAATCCTACAAGCATGTGTACAGCATAAATCCTACAAACGTGTGTACAGCATAAATCCTACAAACGTGTGTACAGCATAAATCCTACCAGCGTGTGTACAGCATAAATCCTACAAACGTGTGTACAGCATAAATCCTACAAACGTGTGTACAGCATAAATCCTACAAGCATGTGTACAGCATAAATCCTATAAACGTATGTACAGCATAAATCCTACAAGCATGTGTACAGCATAAATCCTACAAACGTGTGTACAGCATAAATCCAACCAGCATGTGTACAGCATAAATCCTACAAACGTGTGTACAGCATAAATCCTACAAACGTGTGTACAGCATAAATCCTACAAGCGTGTGTACAGCATAAATCCTACAAACGTGTGTACAGCATAAATCCTACAAACGTGTGTACAGCATAAATCCTACCAGCGTGTGTACAGCATGAATCCTATAAACGTGTGTACAGCATGAATCCTACCAGCATGTGTACAGCGTGACTCCTATAAACGTGTGTACAGCATAAATCCTACAAACGTGTGTACAGCATAAATCCTACAAGCGTGTGTACAGCATAAATCCTACAAGCATGTGTACAGCATAAATCCTACAAATGTGTGTACAGCATGAATCCTACCAGCATGTGTACAGCGTGACTCCTATAAACGTGTGTACAGCATAAATCCTACAAGCGTGTGTACAGCATAAATCCTACAAGCGTGTGTACAGCATAAATCCTACAAACGTGTGTACAGCATAAATCCTACAAACGTGTGTACAGCATAAATCCTATAAACGTAAGTACAGCATAAATCCTATAAACGTAAGTACAGCATAAATCCTACAAACGTAAGTACAGCATAAATCCTACAAGCATGTGTACAGCATAAATCCTACAAACGTGTGTACAGCATAAATCCTACAAACGTGTGTACAGCATAAATCCTACAAGCGTGTGTACAGCACAAATCCTACAAACGTGTGTACAGCATAAATACTACAAGCGTGTGTACAGCATAAATCCTACAAACAAGTGTACAGCATAAATCCTACAAGCATGTGTACAGCATAAATCCTACAAACGTGTGTACAGCATAAATCCTACAAGCGTGTGTACAGCATAAATCCTACAAACGTGTGTACAGCATAAATCCTACAAATGTGTGTACAGCATAAATCCTACAAGCATGTGTACAGCATAAATCCTACCAGCGTGTGTACAGCGTGACTCCTATAAACGTGTGTACAGCATAAATCCTACAAACGTGTGTACAGCATAAATCCTACAAGCATGTGTACAGCATAAATCCTACAAGCATGTGTACAGCATAAATCCTACAAGCATGTGTACAGCGTGACTCCTATAAACGTGTGTATGGTATAAATCCTACAAACGTGTGTACAGCATGAATCCTACAAGCATGTGTACAGCATAAATCCTACAAACGTGTGTACAGCATAAATCCTACAAATGTGTGTACAGCATAAATCCTACAAGCATGTGTACAGCATAAATCCTACCAGCGTGTGTACAGCGTGACTCCTATAAACGTGTGTACAGCATAAATCCTACAAACGTGTGTACAGCATAAATCCTACAAGCATGTGTACAGCATAAATCCTACAAGCATGTGTACAGCATAAATCCTACAAGCATGTGTACAGCGTGACTCCTATAAACGTGTGTATGGTATAAATCCTACAAACGTGTGTACAGCATGAATCCTACAAGCATGTGTACAGCATAAATCCTACAAACGTGTGTACAGCATAAATCCTACAAACATGTGTACAGCATAAATCCTACAAACGTGTGTACAGCATAAATCCTACAAACGTGTGTACAGCATAAATCCTATAAACGTAAGTACAGCATAAATCCTACAAGCGTGTACAGCATAAATCCTACAAACGTGTGTACAGCATAAATCCAACAAACGTGTGTACAGCATAAATCCTACAAACGTGTGTACAGCATAAATCCTACAAGCGTGTGTACAGCATAAATCCAACCAGCATGTGTACAGCATAAATCCTATAAACGTAAGTACAGCATAAATCCTACAAGCATGTGTACAGCATAAATCCTACAAACGTGTGTACAGCATAAATCCTATAAACGTAAGTACAGCATAAATCCTATAAACGTGTGTACAGCATAAATCCTATAAAAGTATGTACAGCATAAATCCTACAAGCATGTGTACAGCATAAATCCTATCAACGTAAGTACAGCATAAATCCTACAAACGTGTGTACAGCATAAATCCTATCAACGTAAGTACAGCATAAATCCTACAAACGTAAGTACAGCATAAATCCTACAAACGTGTGTACAGCATAAATCCTACAAGCGTGTGTACAGCATAAATCCTACAAGCATGTGTACAGCATAAATCCTATAAACGTGTGTACAGCATAAATCCTACAAACGTGTGTACAGCATAAATCCTATAAACGTGTGTACAGCATAAATCCTATAAAAGTATGTACAGCATAAATCCTACAAGCATGTGTACAGCATAAATCCTATCAACGTAAGTACAGCATAAATCCTACAAGCATGTGTACAGCATAAATCCTATCAACGTAAGTACAGCATAAATCCTACAAACGTGTGTACAGCATAAATCCTACAAACGTAAGTACAGCATAAATCCTACAAACGTGTGTACAGCATAAATCCTACAAGCGTGTGTACAGCATAAATCCTACAAGCATGTGTACAGCATAAATCCTACAAACGTGTGTACAGCATAAATCCTACAAACGTGTGTACAGCATAAATCCTACCAGCGTGTGTACAGCATAAATCCTACAAACGTGTGTACAGCATAAATCCTACAAACGTGTGTACAGCATAAATCCTACAAGCATGTGTACAGCATAAATCCTATAAACGTATGTACAGCATAAATCCTACAAGCATGTGTACAGCATAAATCCTACAAACGTGTGTACAGCATAAATCCAACCAGCATGTGTACAGCATAAATCCTACAAACGTGTGTACAGCATAAATCCTACAAACGTGTGTACAGCATAAATCCTACAAGCGTGTGTACAGCATAAATCCTACAAACGTGTGTACAGCATAAATCCTACAAACGTGTGTACAGCATAAATACTACCAGCATGTGTACAGCATAAATCCTACCAGCGTGTGTACAGCATAAATCCTATAAACGTGTGTACAGCATAAATCCTATAAACGTGTGTACAGCATGAATCCTACCAGCATGTGTACAGCGTGACTCCTATAAACGTGTGTACAGCATAAATCCTACAAGCGTGTGTACAGCATAAATCCTACAAGCGTGTGTACAGCATAAATCCTACAAACGTGTGTACAGCATAAATCCTATAAACGTAAGTACAGCATAAATCCTACAAACGTAAGTACAGCATAAATCCTACAAGCATGTGTACAGCATAAATCCTACAAACGTGTGTACAGCATAAATCCTACAAACGTGTGTACAGCATAAATCCTACAAGCGTGTGTACAGCATAAATCCTACAAACGTGTGTACAGCATAAATACTACAAGCGTGTGTACAGCATAAATCCTACAAACAAGTGTACAGCATAAATCCTACAAGCATGTGTACAGCATAAATCCTACAAACGTGTGTACAGCATAAATCCTACAAGCGTGTGTACAGCATAAATCCTACAAACGTGTGTACAGCATAAATCCTACAAATGTGTGTACAGCATAAATCCTACAAGCATGTGTACAGCATAAATCCTACCAGCATGTGTACAGCATAAATCCTACAAGCATGTGTACAGCGTGACTCCTATAAACGTGTGTATGGTATAAATCCTACAAACGTGTGTACTGCATAAATCCTACAAGCATGTGTACAGCATAAATCCTACAAGCATGTGTACAGCATAAATCCTACAAGCATGTGTACAGCGTGACTCCTATAAACGTGTGTATGGTATAAATCCTACAAACGTGTGTACAGCATGAATCCTACAAGCATGTGTACAGCATAAATCCTACAAACGTGTGTACAGCATAAATCCTACAAGCGTGTGTACAGCATAAATCCTACAAACGTGTGTACAGCATAAATCCTACAAACGTGTGTACAGCATAAATCCTACAAGCATGTGTACAGCGTGACTCCTATAAACGTGTGTATGGTATAAATCCTACAAACGTGTGTACAGCGTGAATACTACCAGCATGTGTACAGCATAAATTCTACAAACGTGTGTACAGCATAAATCCTACAAACGTGTGTACAGCATAAATCCTACAAACGTGTGTACTGCATAAATCCTACAAGCATGTGTACAGCATAAATCCTACAAGCATGTGTACAGCATAAATCCTACAAGCATGTGTACAGCGTGACTCCTATAAACGTGTGTATGGTATAAATCCTACAAACGTGTGTACAGCATGAATCCTACAAGCATGTGTACAGCATAAATCCTACAAACGTGTGTACAGCATAAATCCTACAAGCGTGTGTACAGCATAAATCCTACAAACGTGTGTACAGCATAAATCCTACAAACGTGTGTACAGCATAAATCCTACAAGCATGTGTACAGCGTGACTCCTATAAACGTGTGTATGGTATAAATCCTACAAACGTGTGTACAGCGTGAATACTACCAGCATGTGTACAGCATAAATTCTACAAACGTGTGTACAGCATAAATCCTACAAGCATGTGTACAGCGTGACTCCTATAAACGTGTGTACAGCGTGACTCCTATAAACGTGTGTACAGCATAAATCCTACAAACGTGTGTACAGCGTGAATACTACCAGCATGTGTACAGCATAAATTCTACAAACGTGTGTACAGCATAAATCCTACAAGCATGTGTACAGCGTGACTCCTATAAACGTGTGTACAGCGTGACTCCTATAAACGTGTGTACAGCATAAATCCTACAAACGTGTGTACTGCATAAATCCTACAAACGTGTGTACAGCATAAATCCTACAAACGTGTGTACATCATAAATCCTACCAGCATGTGTACAGCATAAATCCTACAAACGTGTGTACAGCATAAATCCAACCAGCGTGTGTACAGCATGAATCCTATAAACGTGTGTACAGCATGAATCCTACCAGCATGTGTACAGCGTGACTCCTATAAACGTGTGTACAGCATTAATCCTACAAGCATGTGTACAGCATAAATCCAACCAGCATGTGTACAGCATAAATCCTACAAACGTGTGTACAGCATAAATCCTACAAGCGTGTGTACAGCATAAATCCTACAAACGTGTGTACAGCATAAATCCTACAAACGTGTGTACATCATAAATCCTACCAGCATGTGTACAGCATAAATCCTACAAACGTGTGTACAGCATGAATCCAACCAGCGTGTGTACAGCATGAATCCTATAAACGTGTGTACAGCATGAATCCTACCAGCATGTGTACAGCGTGACTCCTATAAACGTGTGTACAGCATAAATCCTACAAACGTGTGTACAGCATAAATCCTACAAGCATGTGTACAGCATAAATCCTACAAAGGTGTGTACAGCATAAATCCTACAAGCATGTGTACAGCATAAATCCTACAAACGTGTGTACAGCATAAATCCTACAAACGTGTGTACAGCATAAATCCTACAAACGTGTGTACAGCATAAATCCTATAAACGTAAGTACAGCATAAATCCTATAAACGTAAGTACAGCATAAATCCTACAAACGTAAGTACAGCATAAATCCTACAAACGTGTGTACAGCATAAATCCAACCAGCATGTGTACAGCATAAATCCTACAAACGTGTATACAGCATAAATCCTACAAACGTGTGTACAGCATAAATCCTACAAGCGTGTGTACAGCATAAATCCTACAAACGTGTGTACAGCATAAATCCTACAAACGTGTGTACAGTATAAATCCTACCAGCATGTGTACAGCATAAATCCT
Source organism: Hyla sarda (assembly GCF_029499605.1). Taxonomy (NCBI): domain Eukaryota; kingdom Metazoa; phylum Chordata; class Amphibia; order Anura; family Hylidae; genus Hyla; species Hyla sarda. Next base: position 1,154,289 of record NC_079200.1, read on the forward strand.
ACAAACGTGTGTACAGCATAAATCCAACCAGCGTGTGTACAGCATGAATCCTATAAACGTGTGTACAGCATAAATCCTACAAGCATGTGTACAGCGTGACTCCTATAAACGTGTGTACAGCATAAATCCTACAAACGTGTGTACAGCATAAATCCTACAAGCATGTGTACAGCATAAATCCTACAAACGTGTGTACAGCATAAATCCTACAAGCATGTGTACAGCATAAATCCTACAGACGTGTGTACAGCATAAATCCTACAAACGTGTGTACAGCATAAATCCTATAAACGTAAGTACAGCATAAATCCTATAAACGTAAGTACAGCATAAATCCTACAAACGTAAGTACAGCATAAATCCTACAAACGTAAGTACAGCATAAATCCTACAAGCATGTGTACAGCATAAATCCTACAAACGTGTGTACAGCATAATCCTACAAACGTGTGTACAGCATAAATCCTACAAGCGTGTGTACAGCATAAATCCTACAAACGTGTGTACAGCATAAATCCTACAAGCGTGTGTACAGCATAAATCCTACAAACGTGTGTACAGCATAAATCCTACAAGCATGTGTACAGCATAAATCCTACAAACGTGTGTACAGCATAAATCCTACTAGCGTGTGTACAGCATAAATCCTACAAACGTGTGTACAGCATAAATCCTACAAGCATGTGTACAGCATAAATCCTACAAACGTGTGTACAGCATAAATCCTACAAGCATGTGTACAGCATAAATCCTACAAGCATGTGTACAGCATAAATCCTACAAACGTGTGTACAGCATAAATCCTACCAGCTTGTGTACAGCGTGACTCCTATAAACGTGTGTACAGCATAAATCCTACAAACGTGTGTACAGCATAAATCCTACAAGCATGTGTACAGCATAAATCCTACAAGCATGTGTACAGCGTGACTCCTATAAACGTGTGTATGGTATAAATCCTACAAACGTGTGTACAGCATAAATCTTACAAGCATGTGTACAGCATAAATCCTACAAGCATGTGTACAGCGTGACTCCTATAAACGTGTGTACAGCATAAATTCTACAAACGTGTGTACAGCATAAATCCTACAAACGTGTGTACAGCATAAATCCTACAAACATGTGTACAGCATAAATCCTACAAGCATGTGTACAGCGTGACTCCTATAAACGTGTGTATGGTATAAATCCTACAAACGTGTGTACAGCGTGACTCCTATAAACGTGTGTACAGCGTGAATCCTACCAGCATGTGTACAGCATAAATCCTACAAACGTGTGTACAGCATAAATCCTACAAGCGTGTGTACAGCATAAATCCTACAAACGTGTGTACAGCATAAATCCTACAAACGTGTGTACAGCATAAATACTACCAGCATGTGTACAGCATAAATCCTACCAGCGTGTGTACAGCGTGACTCCTATAAACGTGTGTACAGCATAAATCCTACAAACGTGTGTACAGCATAAATCCTACAAGCATGTGTACAGCATAAATCCTACAAGCATGTGTACAGCATAAATCCTACAAGCATGTGTACAGCATAAATCCTACAAACGTGTGTACAGCATAAATCCTACAAGCATGTGTACAGCGTGACTCCTATAAACGTGTGTACAGCATAAATCCTACAAACGTGTGTACAGCATAAATCCTACAAACGTGTGTACAGCATAAATCCTACAAACATGTGTACAGCATAAATCCTACAAGCATGTGTACAGCGTGACTCCTATAAACGTGTGTATGGTATAAATCCTACAAACGTGTGTACAGCGTGACTCCTATAAACGTGTGTACAGCGTGAATCCTACCAGCATGTGTACAGCATAAATCCTACAAACGTGTGTACAGCATAAATCCTACAAGCGTGTGTACAGCATAAATCCTACAAACGTGTGTACAGCATAAATCCTACAAACGTGTGTACAGCATAAATCCTACCAGCATGTGTACAGCATAAATTCTACCAGCGTGTGTACAGCGTGACTCCTATAAACGTGTGTACAGCATAAATCCTACAAACGTGTGTACAGCATAAATCCTACAAGCATGTGTACAGCATAAATCCTACAAGCATGTGTACAGCATAAATCCTACAAGCATGTGTACAGCGTGACTCCTATAAACGTGTGTATGGTATAAATCCTACAAACGTGTGTACAGCATGAATCCTACAAGCATGTGTACAGCGTGACTCCTATAAACGTGTGTACAGCATAAATCCTACAAACGTGTGTACAGCATAAATCCTACAAATGTGTGTACAGCATAAATCCTACAAGCATGTGTACAGCATAAATCCTACAAGCATGTGTACAGCATAAATCCTATAAACGTGTGTACAGCATAAATCCTACAAGCATGTGTACAGCATAAATTCTACAAACGTGTGTACAGCATAAATCCTACAAACGTGTGTACAGCATAAATTCTACAAGCATGTGTACAGCGTGACTCCTATAAACGTGTGCATGGTATAAATCCTACAAACGTGTGTACAGCATAAATCCTACAAACGTGTGTACAGCATAAATCCTATAAACGTAAGTACAGCATAAATCCTACAAGCGTGTACAGCATAAATCCTACAAACGTGTATACAGCATAAATCCTATAAACGTAAGTACAGCATAAATCCTACAAACGTGTGTACAGCATAAATCCAACAAACGTGTGTACAGCATAAATCCTACAAACGTGTGTACAGCATAAATCCTACAAGCGTGTGTACAGCATAAATCCAACCAGCATGTGTACAGCATAAATCCTATAAACGTAAGTACAGCATAAATCCTACAAGCATGTGTACAGCATAAATCCTACAAACGTGTGTACAGCATAAATCCTATAAACGTAAGTACAGCATAAATCCTATAAACGTGTGTACAGCATAAATCCTATAAAAGTATGTACAGCATAAATCCTACAAGCATGTGTACAGCATAAATCCTATCAACGTAAGTACAGCATAAATCCTACAAGCATGTGTACAGCATAAATCCTATCAACGTAAGTACAGCATAAATCCTACAAACGTGTGTACAGCATAAATCCTATCAACGTAAGTACAGCATAAATCCTACAAACGTAAGTACAGCATAAATCCTACAAACGTGTGTACAGCATAAATCCTACAAGCGTGTGTACAGCATAAATCCTACAAGCATGTGTACAGCATAAATCCTACAAACGTGTGTACAGCATAAATCCTACAAACGTGTGTACAGCATAAATCCTACAAACGTGTGTACAGCATAAATCCTACCAGCGTGTGTACAGCATAAATCCTACAAACGTGTGTACAGCATAAATCCTACAAACGTGTGTACAGCATAAATCCTACAAGCATGTGTACAGCATAAATCCTATAAACGTATGTACAGCATAAATCCTACAAGCATGTGTACAGCATAAATCCTACAAACGTGTGTACAGCATAAATCCAACCAGCATGTGTATAGCATAAATCCTACAAACGTGTGTACAGCATAAATCCTACAAACGTGTGTACAGCATAAATCCTACAAGCGTGTGTACAGCATAAATCCTACAAACGTGTGTACAGCATAAATCCTACAAACGTGTGTACAGCATAAATCCTACAAATGTGTGTACAGCATAAATCCTACAAACGTGTGTACAGCATAAATCCTATAAACGTAAGTACAGCATAAATCCTACAAACATGTGTACAGCATAAATCCTACAAACGTGTGTACAGCATAAATCCTACAAACGTGTGTACAGCATAAATCCTATAAACGTAAGTACAGCATAAATCCTACAAGCGTGTACAGCATAAATCCTACAAACGTGTGTACAGCATAAATCCTATAAACGTAAGTACAGCATAAATCCTACAAACGTGTGTACAGCATAAATCCAACAAACGTGTGTACAGCATAAATCCTACAAACGTGTGTACAGCATAAATCCTACAAGCGTGTGTACAGCATAAATCCAACCAGCATGTGTACAGCATAAATCCTATAAACGTAAGTACAGCATAAATCCTACAAGCATGTGTACAGCATAAATCCTACAAACGTGTGTACAGCATAAATCCTATAAACGTAAGTACAGCATAAATCCTATAAACGTGTGCACAGCATAAATCCTATAAAAGTATGTACAGCATAAATCCTACAAGCATGTGTACAGCATAAATCCTATCAACGTAAGTACAGCATAAATCCTACAAGCATGTGTACAGCATAAATCCTATCAACGTAAGTACAGCATAAATCCTACAAACGTGTGTACAGCATAAATCCTATCAACGTAAGTACAGCATAAATCCTACAAACGTAAGTACAGCATAAATCCTACAAACGTGTGTACAGCATAAATCCTACAAGCGTGTGTACAGCATAAATCCTACAAGCATGTGTACAGCATAAATCCTACAAACGTGTGTACAGCATAAATCCTACCAGCGTGTGTACAGCATAAATCCTACAAACGTGTGTACAGCATAAATCCTACAAACGTGTGTACAGCATAAATCCTACAAGCATGTGTACAGCATAAATCCTATAAACGTATGTACAGCATAAATCCTACAAGCATGTGTACAGCATAAATCCTACAAACGTGTGTACAGCATAAATCCAACCAGCATGTGTACAGCATAAATCCTACAAACGTGTGTACAGCATAAATCCTACAAACGTGTGTACAGCATAAATCCTACAAGCGTGTGTACAGCATAAATCCTACAAACGTGTGTACAGCATAAATCCTACAAACGTGTGTACAGCATAAATCCTACCAGCATGTGTACAGCATAAATCCTACCAGCGTGTGTACAGCGTGACTCCTATAAACGTGTGTACAGCATAAATCCTACAAACGTGTGTACAGCATAAATCCTACCAGCGTGTGTACAGCATGAATCCTATAAACGTGTGTACAGCATAAATCCTACAAACGTGTGTACAGCATAAATCCTACAAGCGTGTGTACAGCATAAATCCTACAAGCATGTGTACAGCATAAATCCTACAAATGTGTGTACAGCATGAATCCTACCAGCATGTGTACAGCGTGACTCCTATAAACGTGTGTACAGCATAAATCTCACAAACGTGTATACAGCATAAATCCTACAAACGTGTGTACAGCATAAATCCTACAAGCATGTGTACAGCATAAATCCTACAAGCATGTGTACAGCATAAATCCTACAAACGTGTGTACAGCATAAATCCTACAAACGTGTGTACAGCATAAATCCTACAAACGCGTGTACAGCATAAATCCTACAAACGTGTGTACAGCATAAATCCTATAAACGTATGTACAGCATAAATCCTATAAACGTATGTACAGCATGAATCCTACAAGCATGTGTACAGCATAAATCCTACAAACGTGTGTACAGCATAAATCCTACAAGCATGTGTACAGCATAAATCCTACAAACGTGTGTACAGCATAAATCCTACAAACGTGTGTACAGCATAAATCCTTTAAACGTATGTACAGCATAAATCCTATAAACGTATGTACAGCATAAATCCTACAAGCATGTGTACAGCATAAATCCTACAAACGTGTGTACAGCATAAATCCAACCAGCGTGTGTACAGCATAAATCCTACAAACGTGTGTACAGCCTAAATCCTATAAACGTATGTACAGCATAAATCCTACAAACGTGTGTACAGCATAAATCCTACAAACGTGTGTACAGCATAAATCCTACAAACGTGTGTACAGCATAAATCCTACAAACGTGTGTACAGCATAAATCCTACAAACGTGTGTACAGCATAAATCCTACAAACGTGTGTACAGCATAAATCCAACCAGCATGTGTACAGCATAAATCCTATAAACGTAAGTACAGCATAAATCCTACAAGCATGTGTACAGCATAAATCCTACAAACGTAAGTACAGCATAAATCCTACAAGCATGTGTACAGCATAAATCCTACAAGCATGTGTACAGCATAAATCCTACAAACGTGTGTACAGCATAAATCCTATAAACGTAAGTACAGCATAAATCCTACAAGCATGTGTACAGCATAAATCCTACAAACGTGTGTACAGCATAAATCCTACAAACGGGTGTACAGCATAAATCCTATAAAAGTATGTACAGCATAAATCCTACAAGCATGTGTACAGCATAAATCCTACAAACGTTTGTACAGCATAAATCCTACAAACGTGTGTACAGCATAAATCCTATCAACGTAAGTACAGCATAAATCCTACAAGCATGTGTACAGCATAAATCCTATCAACGTAAATACAGCATAAATCCTACAAACGTAAGTACAGCATAAATCCTACAAACGTAAGTACAGCATAAATCCTACAAGCGTGTGTACAGCATAAATCCTACAAACGTGTGTACAGCATAAATCCTACAAACGTGTGTACAGCATAAATCCTACAAACGTGTGTACAGCATAAATCCTACAAGCGTGTGTACAGCATAAATCCTACAAACGTGTGTACAGCATAAATCCTACAAACGTGTGTACAGCATAAATCCTACCAGCATGTGTACAGCATAAATCCTACCAGCGTGTGTACAGCATAAATCCTACCAGCGTGTGTACAGCATAAATCCTACAAGCATGTGTACAGCGTGACTCCTATAAACGTGTGTACAGCATACATCCTACAAACGTGTGTACAGCATGAATCCTACCAGCATGTGTACAGCGTGACTCCTATAAACGTGTGTACAGCATAAATCCTACAAACGTGTGTACAGCATAAATCCTACAAGCGTGTGTACAGCATAAATCCTACAAGCATGTGTACAGCATAAATCCTACAAATGTGTGTACAGCATGAATCCTACCAGCATGTGTACAGCGTGACTCCTATAAACGTGTGTACAGCATAAATCCTACAAGCGTGTGTACAGCATAAATCTCACAAACGTGTATACAGCATAAATCCTACAAACGTGTGTACAGCATAAATCCTACAAGCATGTGTACAGCATAAATCCTACAAGCATGTGTACAGCATAAATCCTACAAACGTGTGTACAGCATAAATCCTACAAGCATGTGTACAGCATAAATCCTACAAGCATGTGTACAGCATAAATCCTACAAACGTGTGTACAGCATAAATCCTACAAACGTGTGTACAGCATAAATCCTACAAACGCGTGTACAGCATAAATCCTACAAACGTGTGTACAGCATAAATCCTATAAACGTATGTACAGCATAAATCCTATAAACGTATGTACAGCATGAATCCTACAAGCATGTGTACAGCATAAATCCTACAAACGTGTGTACAGCATAAATCCTACAAGCATGTGTACAGCATAAATCCTACAAACGTGTGTACAGCATAAATCCTACAAACGTGTGTACAGCATAAATCCTTTAAACGTATGTACAGCATAAATCCTATAAACGTATGTACAGCATAAATCCTACAAGCGTGTGTACAGCATAAATCCTACAAACGTGTGTACAGCCTAAATCCTATAAACGTATGTACAGCATAAATCCTACAAACGTGTGTACAGCATAAATCCTACAAACGTGTGTACAGCATAAATCCTACAAACGTGTGTACAGCATAAATCCTACAAACGTGTGTACAGCATAAATCCTACAAACGTGTGTACAGCATAAATCCTACAAACGTGTGTACAGCATAAATCCAACCAGCATGTGTACAGCATAAATCCTATAAACGTAAGTACAGCATAAATCCTACAAGCATGTGTACAGCATAAATCCTACAAACGTAAGTACAGCATAAATCCTACAAGCATGTGTACAGCATAAATCCTACAAGCATGTGTACAGCATAAATCCTACAAACGTGTGTACAGCATAAATCCTATAAACGTAAGTACAGCATAAATCCTACAAGCATGTGTACAGCATAAATCCTACAAACGTGTGTACAGCATAAATCCTACAAACGGGTGTACAGCATAAATCCTATAAAAGTATGTACAGCATAAATCCTACAAGCATGTGTACAGCATAAATCCTACAAACGTTTGTACAGCATAAATCCTACAAACGTGTGTACAGCATAAATCCTATCAACGTAAGTACAGCATAAATCCTACAAGCATGTGTACAGCATAAATCCTATCAACGTAAATACAGCATAAATCCTACAAACGTAAGTACAGCATAAATCCTACAAACGTAAGTACAGCATAAATCCTACAAGCGTGTGTACAGCATAAATCCTACAAACGTGTGTACAGCATAAATCCTATAAATGTATGTACAGCATAAATCCTACAAACGTGTGTACAGTATAAATCCTACAAACGTGTGTACAGCATAAATCCTACAAACGTGAGTACAGCATAAATCCTATAAACGTAAGTACAGCATAAATCCTACAAACATGTGTACAGCATAAGTCCTACAAACGTGTGTACAGCATAAATCCTACAAGCGTGTGTACAGCATAAATCTCACAAACGTGTATACAGCATAAATCCTACAAACGTGTGTACAGCATAAATCCTACAAGCATGTGTACAGCATAAATCCTACAAGCATGTGTACAGCATAAATCCTACAAACGTGTGTACAGCATAAATCCTACAAACGTGTGTACAGCATAAATCCTAAAAACGCGTGTACAGCATAAATCCTACAAACGTGTGTACAGCATAAATCCTATAAACGTATGTACACCATAAATCCTATAAACGTATGTACAGCATGAATCCTACAAGCATGTGTACAGCATAAATCCTACAAACGTGTGTACAGCATAAATCCTACAAGCATGTGTACAGCATAAATCCTACAAACGTGTGTACAGCATAAATCCTACAAACGTGTGTACAGCATAAATCCTATAAACGTATGTACAGCATAAATCCTATAAACGTATGTACAGCATAAATCCTACAAGCATGTGTACAGCATAAATCCTACAAACGTGTGTACAGCATAAATCCAACCAGCATGTGTACAGCATAAATCCTATAAACGTATGTACAGCATAAATCCTACAAGCGTGTGTACAGCATAAATCCTACAAACGTGTGTACAGCCTAAATCCTATAAACGTATGTACAGCATAAATCCTACAAACGTGTGTACAGCATAAATCCTACAAACGTGTGTACAGCATAAATCCTACAAACGTGTGTACAGCATAAATCCTACAAACGTGTGTACAGCATAAATCCTACAAACGTGTGTACAGCATAAATCCTACAAACGTGTGTACAGCATAAATCCAACCAGCATGTGTACAGCATAAATCCTATAAACGTAAGTACAGCATAAATCCTACAAGCATGTGTACAGCATAAATCCTACAAACGTAAGTACAGCATAAATCCTACAAGCATGTGTACAGCATAAATCCTACAAGCATGTGTACAGCATAAATCCTACAAACGTGTGTACAGCATAAATCCTATAAACGTAAGTACAGCATAAATCCTACAAGCATGTGTACAGCATAAATCCTACAAACGTGTGTACAGCATAAATCCTACAAACGTGTGTACAGCATAAATCCTATAAAAGTATGTACAGCATAAATCCTACAAGCATGTGTACAGCATAAATCCTACAAACGTTTGTACAGCATAAATCCTACAAACGTGTGTACAGCATAAATCCTATCAACGTAAATACAGCATAAATCCTACAAACGTAAGTACAGCATAAATCCTACAAGCGTGTGTACAGCATAAATCCTACAAACGTGTGTACAGCATAAATCCTATAAACGTATGTACAGCATAAATCCTACAAACGTGTGTACAGTATAAATCCTACAAACGTGTGTACAGCATAAATCCTACAAACGTGTGTACAGCATAAATCCTATAAACGTAAGTACAGCATAAATCCTACAAACATGTGTACAGCATAAATCCTACAAACGTGTGTACAGCATAAATCCTACAAACGTGTGTACAGCATAAATCCTATAAACGTAAGTACAGCATAAATCCTACAAGCGTGTACAGCATAAATCCTACAAACGTGTGTACAGCATAAATCCAACAAACGTGTGTACAGCATAAATCCTACAAACGTGTGTACAGCATAAATCCTACAAGCGTGTGTACAGCATAAATCCATCCAGCATGTGTACAGCATAAATCCTATAAACGTAAGTACAGCATAAATCCTACAAGCATGTGTACAGCATAAATCCTATAAACGTATGTACAGCATAAATCCTACAAACGTGTGTACAGTATAAATCCTACAAACGTGTGTACAGCATAAATCCTACAAACGTGTGTACAGCATAAATCCTATAAACGTAAGTACAGCATAAATCCTACAAACATGTGTACAGCATAAATCCTACAAACGTGTGTACAGCATAAATCCTACAAACGTGTGTACAGCATAAATCCTATAAACGTAAGTACAGCATAAATCCTACAAGCGTGTACAGCATAAATCCTACAAACGTGTGTACAGCATAAATCCAACAAACGTGTGTACAGCATAAATCCTACAAACGTGTGTACAGCATAAATCCTACAAGCGTGTGTACAGCATAAATCCATCCAGCATGTGTACAGCATAAATCCTATAAACGTAAGTACAGCATAAATCCTACAAGCATGTGTACAGCATAAATCCTACAAACGTGTGTACAGCATAAATCCTATAAACGTAAGTACAGCATAAATCCTATAAACGTGTGTACAGCATAAATCCTATAAAAGTATGTACAGCATAAATCCTACAAGCATGTGTACAGCATAAATCCTATCAACGTAAGTACAGCATAAATCCTACAAGCATGTGTACAGCATAAATCCTACAAACGTGTGTACAGCATAAATCCTATCAACGTAAGTACAGCATAAATCCTACAAACGTAAGTACAGCATAAATCCTACAAACGTGTGTACAGCATAAATCCTACAAACGTGTGTACAGCATAAATCCTACAAGCGTGTGTACAGCATAAATCCTACAAGCATGTGTACAGCATAAATCCTACAAACGTGTGTACAGCATAAATCCTACAAACGTGTGTACAGCATAAATCCTACCAGCGTGTGTACAGCATAAATCCTACAAACGTGTGTACAGCATAAATCCTACAAACGTGTGTACAGCATAAATTCTACAAGCATGTGTACAGCATAAATCCTACAAGCATGTGTACAGCATAAATCCTACAAGCATGTGTACAGCGTGACTCCTATAAACGTGTGTATGGTATAAATCCTACAAACGTGTGTACAGCATGAATCCTACAAGCATGTGTACAGCATAAATCCTACAAACGTGTGTACAGCATAAATCCTACAAGCGTGTGTACAGCATAAATCCTACAAACGTGTGTACAGCATAAATCCTACAAACGTGTGTACAGCATAAATCCTACAAGCATGTGTACAGCGTGACTCCTATAAACGTGTGTATGGTATAAATCCTACAAACGTGTGTACAGCGTGAATACTACCAGCATGTGTACAGCATAAATTCTACAAACGTGTGTACAGCATAAATCCTACAAGCATGTGTACAGCGTGACTCCTATAAACGTGTGTACAGCGTGACTCCGATAAACGTGTGTACAGCATAAATCCTACAAACGTGTGTACAGCATAAATCCTACAAACGTGTGTACAGCATAAATCCTACAAGCATGTGTACAGCATAAATCCAACCAGCATGTGTACAGCATAAATCCTACAAACGTGTGTACAGCATAAATCCTACAAGCGTGTGTACAGCATAAATCCTACAAACGTGTGTACAGCATAAATCCTACAAACGTGTGTACAGCATAAATCCTACCAGCATGTGTACAGCATAAATCCTACAAACGTGTGTACAGCATAAATCCAACCAGCGTGTGTACAGCATGAATCCTATAAACGTGTGTACAGCATGAATCCTACCAGCATGTGTACAGCGTGACTCCTATAAACGTGTGTACAGCATAAATCCTACAAACGTGTGTACAGCATAAATCCTACAAGCATGTGTACAGCATAAATCCTACAAACGTGTGTACAGCATAAATCCTACAAACGTGTGTACAGCATAAATCCTACCAGCGTGTGTACAGCATAAATCCTACAAACGTGTGTACAGCATAAATCCTACAAACGTGTGTACAGCATAAATTCTACAAGCATGTGTACAGCATAAATCCTACAAGCATGTGTACAGCATAAATCCTACAAGCATGTGTACAGCGTGACTCCTATAAACGTGTGTATGGTATAAATCCTACAAACGTGTGTACAGCATGAATCCTACAAGCATGTGTACAGCATAAATCCTACAAACGTGTGTACAGCATAAATCCTACAAGCGTGTGTACAGCATAAATCCTACAAACGTGTGTACAGCATAAATCCTACAAACGTGTGTACAGCATAAATCCTACAAGCATGTGTACAGCGTGACTCCTATAAACGTGTGTATGGTATAAATCCTACAAACGTGTGTACAGCGTGAATACTACCAGCATGTGTACAGCATAAATTCTACAAACGTGTGTACAGCATAAATCCTACAAGCATGTGTACAGCGTGACTCCTATAAACGTGTGTACAGCGTGACTCCTATAAACGTGTGTACAGCATAAATCCTACAAACGTGTATACAGCATAAATCCTACAAACGTGTGTACAGCATAAATCCTACAAGCATGTGTACAGCATAAATCCAACCAGCATGTGTACAGCATAAATCCTACAAACGTGTGTACAGCATAAATCCTACAAGCGTGTGTACAGCATAAATCCTACAAACGTGTGTACAGCATAAATCCTACAAACGTGTGTACAGCATAAATCCTACCAGCATGTGTACAGCATAAATCCTACAAACGTGTGTACAGCATAAATCCAACCAGCGTGTGTACAGCATGAATCCTATAAACGTGTGTACAGCATGAATCCTACCAGCATGTGTACAGCGTGACTCCTATAAACGTGTGTACAGCATAAATCCTACAAACGTGTGTACAGCATAAATCCTACAAGCATGTGTACAGCATAAATCCTACAAGCATGTGTACAGCATAAATCCTACAAACGTGTGTACAGCATAAATCCTACAAGCATGTGTACAGCATAAATCCTACAAACGTGTGTACAGCATAAATCCTACAAACGTGTGTACAGCATAAATCCTATGAACGTAAGTACAGCATAAATCCTATAAACGTAAGTACAGCATAAATCCTACAAACGTAAGTACAGCATAAATCCTACAAACGTGTGTACAGCATAAATCCAACCAGCATGTGTACAGCATAAATCCTACAAACGTGTATACAGCATAAATCCTACAAACGTGTGTACAGCATAAATCCTACAAGCGTGTGTACAGCATAAATCCTACAAACGTGTGTACAGCATAAATCCTACAAACGTGTGTACAGCATAAATCCTACCAGCATGTGTACAGCATAAATCCTACCAGCGTGTGTACAGCGTGACTCCTATAAACGTGTGTACAGCATAAATCCTACAAACGTGTGTACAGCATAAATCCTACAAGCATGTGTACAGCATAAATCCTACAAGCATGTGTACAGCATAAATCCTACAAGCATGTGTACAGCGTGACTCCTATAAACGTGTGTATGGTATAAATCCTACAAACGTGTGTACAGCATGAATCCTACAAGCATGTGTACAGCGTGACTCCTATAAACGTGTGTACAGCATAAATCCTACAAACGTGTGTACAGCATAAATCCTACAAATGTGTGTACAGCATAAATCCTACAAGCATGTGTACAGCATAAATCCTACAAGCATGTGTACAGCATAAATCCTATAAACGTGTGTACAGCATAAATCCTACAAGCATGTGTACAGCATAAATCCTACAAACGTGTGTACAGCATAAATCCTACAAACGTGTGTACAGCATAAATCCTACAAGCATGTGTACAGCATAAATCCTACAAACGTGTGTACAGCATAAATCCTACAAACGTGTGTACAGCATAAATCCTATAAACGTAAGTACAGCATAAATCCTATAAACGTAAGTACAGCATAAATCCTACAAACGTAAGTACAGCATAAATCCTACAAACGTAAGTACAGCATAAATCCTACAAGCATGTGTACAGCATAAATCCTACAAACGTGTGTACAGCATAAATCCTACAAACGTGTGTACAGCATAAATCCTACAAGCGTGTGTACAGCATAAATCCTACAAACGTAAGTACAGCATAAATCCTACAAACGTAAGTACAGCATAAATCCTACAAGCATGTGTACAGCATAAATCCTACAAACGTGTGTACAGCATAAATCCTACAAACGTGTGTACAGCATAAATCCTACAAGCGTGTGTACAGCATAAAACCTACAAACGTGTGTACAGCATAAATCCTACAAGCGTGTGTACAGCATAAATCCTACAAACGTGTGTACAGCATAAATCCTACAAGCATGTGTACAGCATAAATCCTACAAACGTGTGTACAGCATAAATCCTACAAGCGTGTGTACAGCATAAATCCTACAAACGTGTGTACAGCATAAATCCTACAAGCATGTGTACAGCATAAATCCTACAAACGTGTGTACAGCATAAATCCTACAAGCATGTGTACAGCATAAATCCTACAAGCATGTGTACAGCATAAATCCTACAAACGTGTGTACAGCATAAATCCTATAAACGTGTGTACAGCATAAATCCTACAAACGTGTGTACAGTATAAATCCTACAAACGTGTGTACAGCATAAATCCTACAAACGTGAGTACAGCATAAATCCTATAAACGTAAGTACAGCATAAATCCTACAAACATGTGTACAGCATAAGTCCTACAAACGTGTGTACAGCATAAATCCTACAAGCGTGTGTACAGCATAAATCTCACAAACGTGTATACAGCATAAATCCTACAAACGTGTGTACAGCATAAATCCTACAAGCATGTGTACAGCATAAATCCTACAAGCATGTGTACAGCATAAATCCTACAAACGTGTGTACAGCATAAATCCTACAAACGTGTGTACAGCATAAATCCTAAAAACGCGTGTACAGCATAAATCCTACAAACGTGTGTACAGCATAAATCCTATAAACGTATGTACAGCATAAATCCTATAAACGTATGTACAGCATGAATCCTACAAGCATGTGTACAGCATAAATCCTACAAACGTGTGTACAGCATAAATCCTACAAGCATGTGTACAGCATAAATCCTACAAACGTGTGTACAGCATAAATCCTACAAACGTGTGTACAGCATAAATCCTATAAACGTATGTACAGCATAAATCCTATAAACGTATGTACAGCATAAATCCTACAAGCATGTGTACAGCATAAATCCTACAAACGTGTGTACAGCATAAATCCAACCAGCATGTGTACAGCATAAATCCTATAAACGTATGTACAGCATAAATCCTACAAGCGTGTGTACAGCATAAATCCTACAAACGTGTGTACAGCCTAAATCCTATAAACGTATGTACAGCATAAATCCTACAAACGTGTGTACAGCATAAATCCTACAAACGTGTGTACAGCATAAATCCTACAAACGTGTGTACAGCATAAATCCTACAAACGTGTGTACAGCATAAATCCTACAAACGTGTGTACAGCATAAATCCTACAAACGTGTGTACAGCATAAATCCAACCAGCATGTGTACAGCATAAATCCTATAAACGTAAGTACAGCATAAATCCTACAAGCATGTGTACAGCATAAATCCTACAAACGTAAGTACAGCATAAATCCTACAAGCATGTGTACAGCATAAATCCTACAAGCATGTGTACAGCATAAATCCTACAAACGTGTGTACAGCATAAATCCTATAAACGTAAGTACAGCATAAATCCTACAAGCATGTGTACAGCATAAATCCTACAAACGTGTGTACAGCATAAATCCTACAAACGTGTGTACAGCATAAATCCTATAAAAGTATGTACAGCATAAATCCTACAAGCATGTGTACAGCATAAATCCTACAAACGTTTGTACAGCATAAATCCTACAAACGTGTGTACAGCATAAATCCTATCAACGTAAGTACAGCATAAATCCTACAAGCATGTGTACAGCATAAATCCTATCAACGTAAATACAGCATAAATCCTACAAACGTAAGTACAGCATAAATCCTACAAGCGTGTGTACAGCATAAATCCTACAAACGTGTGTACAGCATAAATCCTATAAACGTATGTACAGCATAAATCCTACAAACGTGTGTACAGTATAAATCCTACAAACGTGTGTACAGCATAAATCCTACAAACGTGTGTACAGCATAAATCCTATAAACGTAAGTACAGCATAAATCCTACAAACATGTGTACAGCATAAATCCTACAAACGTGTGTACAGCATAAATCCTACAAACGTGTGTACAGCATAAATCCTATAAACGTAAGTACAGCATAAATCCTACAAGCGTGTACAGCATAAATCCTACAAACGTGTGTACAGCATAAATCCAACAAACGTGTGTACAGCATAAATCCTACAAACGTGTGTACAGCATAAATCCTACAAGCGTGTGTACAGCATAAATCCATCCAGCATGTGTACAGCATAAATCCTATAAACGTAAGTACAGCATAAATCCTACAAGCATGTGTACAGCATAAATCCTATAAACGTATGTACAGCATAAATCCTACAAACGTGTGTACAGTATAAATCCTACAAACGTGTGTACAGCATAAATCCTACAAACGTGTGTACAGCATAAATCCTATAAACGTAAGTACAGCATAAATCCTACAAACATGTGTACAGCATAAATCCTACAAACGTGTGTACAGCATAAATCCTACAAACGTGTGTACAGCATAAATCCTATAAACGTAAGTACAGCATAAATCCTACAAGCGTGTACAGCATAAATCCTACAAACGTGTGTACAGCATAAATCCAACAAACGTGTGTACAGCATAAATCCTACAAACGTGTGAACAGCATAAATCCTACAAGCGTGTGTACAGCATAAATCCATCCAGCATGTGTACAGCATAAATCCTATAAACGTAAGTACAGCATAAATCCTACAAGCATGTGTACAGCATAAATCCTACAAACGTGTGTACAGCATAAATCCTATAAACGTAAGTACAGCATAAATCCTATAAACGTGTGTACAGCATAAATCCTATAAAAGTATGTACAGCATAAATCCTACAAGCATGTGTACAGCATAAATCCTATCAACGTAAGTACAGCATAAATCCTACAAGCATGTGTACAGCATAAATCCTACAAACGTGTGTACAGCATAAATCCTATCAACGTAAGTACAGCATAAATCCTACAAACGTAAGTACAGCATAAATCCTACAAACGTGTGTACAGCATAAATCCTACAAACGTGTGTACAGCATAAATCCTACAAGCGTGTGTACAGCATAAATCCTACAAGCATGTGTACAGCATAAATCCTACAAACGTGTGTACAGCATAAATCCTACAAACGTGTGTACAGCATAAATCCTACCAGCGTGTGTACAGCATAAATCCTACAAACGTGTGTACAGCATAAATCCTACAAACGTGTGTACAGCATAAATTCTACAAGCATGTGTACAGCATAAATCCTACAAGCATGTGTACAGCATAAATCCTACAAGCATGTGTACAGCGTGACTCCTATAAACGTGTGTATGGTATAAATCCTACAAACGTGTGTACAGCATGAATCCTACAAGCATGTGTACAGCATAAATCCTACAAACGTGTGTACAGCATAAATCCTACAAGCGTGTGTACAGCATAAATCCTACAAACGTGTGTACAGCATAAATCCTACAAACGTGTGTACAGCATAAATCCTACAAGCATGTGTACAGCGTGACTCCTATAAACGTGTGTATGGTATAAATCCTACAAACGTGTGTACAGCGTGAATACTACCAGCATGTGTACAGCATAAATTCTACAAACGTGTGTACAGCATAAATCCTACAAGCATGTGTACAGCGTGACTCCTATAAACGTGTGTACAGCGTGACTCCTATAAACGTGTGTACAGCATAAATCCTACAAACGTGTGTACAGCATAAATCCTACAAACGTGTGTACAGCATAAATCGTACAAGCATGTGTACAGCATAAATCCAACCAGCATGTGTACAGCATAAATCCTACAAACGTGTGTACAGCATAAATCCTACAAGCGTGTGTACAGCATAAATCCTACAAACGTGTGTACAGCATAAATCCTACAAACGTGTGTACAGCATAAATCCTACCAGCATGTGTACAGCATAAATCCTACAAACGTGTGTACAGCATAAATCCAACCAGCGTGTGTACAGCATGAATCCTATAAACGTGTGTACAGCATGAATCCTACCAGCATGTGTACAGCGTGACTCCTATAAACGTGTGTACAGCATAAATCCTACAAACGTGTGTACAGCATAAATCCTACAAGCATGTGTACAGCATAAATCCTACAAACGTGTGTACAGCATAAATCCTACAAACGTGTGTACAGCATAAATCCTACCAGCGTGTGTACAGCATAAATCCTACAAACGTGTGTACAGCATAAATCCTACAAACGTGTGTACAGCATAAATTCTACAAGCATGTGTACAGCATAAATCCTACAAGCATGTGTACAGCATAAATCCTACAAGCATGTGTACAGCGTGACTCCTATAAACGTGTGTATGGTATAAATCCTACAAACGTGTGTACAGCATGAATCCTACAAGCATGTGTACAGCATAAATCCTACAAACGTGTGTACAGCATAAATCCTACAAGCGTGTGTACAGCATAAATCCTACAAACGTGTGTACAGCATAAATCCTACAAACGTGTGTACAGCATAAATCCTACAAGCATGTGTACAGCGTGACTCCTATAAACGTGTGTATGGTATAAATCCTACAAACGTGTGTACAGCGTGAATACTACCAGCATGTGTACAGCATAAATTCTACAAACGTGTGTACAGCATAAATCCTACAAGCATGTGTACAGCGTGACTCCTATAAACGTGTGTACAGCGTGACTCCTATAAACGTGTGTACAGCATAAATCCTACAAACGTGTATACAGCATAAATCCTACAAACGTGTGTACAGCATAAATCCTACAAGCATGTGTACAGCATAAATCCAACCAGCATGTGTACAGCATAAATCCTACAAACGTGTGTACAGCATAAATCCTACAAGCGTGTGTACAGCATAAATCCTACAAACGTGTGTACAGCATAAATCCTACAAACGTGTGTACAGCATAAATCCTACCAGCATGTGTACAGCATAAATCCTACAAACGTGTGTACAGCGTGACTCCTATAAACGTGTGTACAGCATAAATCCTACAAACGTGTGTACAGCATAAATCCTACAAGCATGTGTACAGCATAAATCCTACAAGCATGTGTACAGCATAAATCCTACAAACGTGTGTACAGCATAAATCCTACAAGCATGTGTACAGCATAAATCCTACAAACGTGTGTACAGCATAAATCCTACAAACGTGTGTACAGCATAAATCCTATGAACGTAAGTACAGCATAAATCCTATAAACGTAAGTACAGCATAAATCCTACAAACGTAAGTACAGCATAAATCCTACAAACGTGTGTACAGCATAAATCCAACCAGCATGTGTACAGCATAAATCCTACAAACGTGTATACAGCATAAATCCTACAAACGTGTGTACAGCATAAATCCTACAAGCGTGTGTACAGCATAAATCCTACAAACGTGTGTACAGCATAAATCCTACAAACGTGTGTACAGCATAAATCCTACCAGCATGTGTACAGCATAAATCCTACCAGCGTGTGTACAGCGTGACTCCTATAAACGTGTGTACAGCATAAATCCTACAAACGTGTGTACAGCATAAATCCTACAAGCATGTGTACAGCATAAATCCTACAAGCATGTGTACAGCATAAATCCTACAAGCATGTGTACAGCGTGACTCCTATAAACGTGTGTATGGTATAAATCCTACAAACGTGTGTACAGCATGATTCCTACAAGCATGTGTACAGCGTGACTCCTATAAACGTGTGTACAGCATAAATCCTACAAACGTGTGTACAGCATAAATCCTACAAATGTGTGTACAGCATAAATCCTACAAGCATGTGTACAGCATAAATCCTACAAGCATGTGTACAGCATAAATCCTATAAACGTGTGTACAGCATAAATCCTACAAGCATGTGTACAGCATAAATCCTACAAACGTGTGTACAGCATAAATCCTACAAACGTGTGTACAGCATAAATCCTACAAGCATGTGTACAGCATAAATCCTACAAACGTGTGTACAGCATAAATCCTACAAACGTGTGTACAGCATAAATCCTATAAACGTAAGTACAGCATAAATCCTATAAACGTAAGTACAGCATAAATCCTACAAACGTAAGTACAGCATAAATCCTACAAACGTAAGTACAGCATAAATCCTACAAGCATGTGTACAGCATAAATCCTACAAACGTGTGTACAGCATAAATCCTACAAACGTGTGTACAGCATAAATCCTACAAGCGTGTGTACAGCATAAATCCTACAAACGTAAGTACAGCATAAATCCTACAAACGTAAGTACAGCATAAATCCTACAAGCATGTGTACAGCATAAATCCTACAAACGTGTGTACAGCATAAATCCTACAAACGTGTGTACAGCATAAATCCTACAAGCGTGTGTACAGCATAAAACCTACAAACGTGTGTACAGCATAAATCCTACAAGCGTGTGTACAGCATAAATCCTACAAACGTGTGTACAGCATAAATCCTACAAGCATGTGTACAGCATAAATCCTACAAACGTGTGTACAGCATAAATCCTACAAGCGTGTGTACAGCATAAATCCTACAAACGTGTGTACAGCATAAATCCTACAAGCATGTGTACAGCATAAATCCTACAAACGTGTGTACAGCATAAATCCTACAAGCATGTGTACAGCATAAATCCTACAAGCATGTGTACAGCATAAATCCTACAAACGTGTGTACAGCATAAATCCTATAAACGTGTGTACAGCATAAATCCTACAAACGTGTGTACAGCATAAATCCTACAAACGTGTGTACAGCATAAATCCTACAAGCATGTGTACAGCATAAATCCTACAAACGTGTGTACAGCATAAATCCTACAAGCATGTGTACAGCATAAATCCTACAAACGTGTGTACAGCATAAATCCTACCAGCTTGTGTACAGCGTGACTCCTATAAACGTGTGTACAGCATAAATCCTACAAACGTGTGTACAGCATAAATCCTACAAGCATGTGTACAGCGTGACTCCTATAAACGTGTGTATGGTATAAATCCTACAAACGTGTGTACAGCATGAATCCTACAAGCATGTGTACAGCATAAATCCTACAAGCATGTGTACAGCATAAATCCTACAAGCATGTGTACAGCGTGACTCCTACAAACGTGTGTACAGCATAAATCCTACAAACGTGTGTACAGCATAAATCCTACAAGCATGTGTACAGCATAAATCCTATAAACGTATGTACAGCATAAATCCTACAAGCATGTGTACAGCATAAATCCTACAAACGTGTGTACAGCATAAATCCAACCAGCATGTGTACAGCATAAATCCTACAAACGTGTGTACAGCATAAATCCTACAAGCGTGTGTACAGCATAAATCCTACAAGCGTGTGTACAGCATAAATCCTACAAACGTGTGTACAGCATAAATCCTACAAACGTGTGTACAGCATAAATCCTACCAGCGTGTGTACAGCATGAATCCTATAAACGTGTGTACAGCATGAATCCTACCAGCATGTGTACAGCGTGACTCCTATAAACGTGTGTACAGCATAAATCCTACAAACGTGTGTACAGCATAAATCCTACAAGCGTGTGTACAGCATAAATCCTACAAGCATGTGTACAGCATAAATCCTACAAATGTGTGTACAGCATGAATCCTACCAGCATGTGTACAGCGTGACTCCTATAAACGTGTGTACAGCATAAATCCTACAAGCGTGTGTACAGCATAAATCCTACAAGCGTGTGTACAGCATAAATCCTACAAACGTGTGTACAGCATAAATCCTACAAACGTGTGTACAGCATAAATCCTATAAACGTAAGTACAGCATAAATCCTATAAACGTAAGTACAGCATAAATCCTACAAACGTAAGTACAGCATAAATCCTACAAGCATGTGTACAGCATAAATCCTACAAACGTGTGTACAGCATAAATCCTACAAACGTGTGTACAGCATAAATCCTACAAGCGTGTGTACAGCACAAATCCTACAAACGTGTGTACAGCATAAATACTACAAGCGTGTGTACAGCATAAATCCTACAAACAAGTGTACAGCATAAATCCTACAAGCATGTGTACAGCATAAATCCTACAAACGTGTGTACAGCATAAATCCTACAAGCGTGTGTACAGCATAAATCCTACAAACGTGTGTACAGCATAAATCCTACAAATGTGTGTACAGCATAAATCCTACAAGCATGTGTACAGCATAAATCCTACCAGCGTGTGTACAGCGTGACTCCTATAAACGTGTGTACAGCATAAATCCTACAAACGTGTGTACAGCATAAATCCTACAAGCATGTGTACAGCATAAATCCTACAAGCATGTGTACAGCATAAATCCTACAAGCATGTGTACAGCGTGACTCCTATAAACGTGTGTATGGTATAAATCCTACAAACGTGTGTACAGCATGAATCCTACAAGCATGTGTACAGCATAAATCCTACAAACGTGTGTACAGCATAAATCCTACAAATGTGTGTACAGCATAAATCCTACAAGCATGTGTACAGCATAAATCCTACCAGCGTGTGTACAGCGTGACTCCTATAAACGTGTGTACAGCATAAATCCTACAAACGTGTGTACAGCATAAATCCTACAAGCATGTGTACAGCATAAATCCTACAAGCATGTGTACAGCATAAATCCTACAAGCATGTGTACAGCGTGACTCCTATAAACGTGTGTATGGTATAAATCCTACAAACGTGTGTACAGCATGAATCCTACAAGCATGTGTACAGCATAAATCCTACAAACGTGTGTACAGCATAAATCCTACAAACATGTGTACAGCATAAATCCTACAAACGTGTGTACAGCATAAATCCTACAAACGTGTGTACAGCATAAATCCTATAAACGTAAGTACAGCATAAATCCTACAAGCGTGTACAGCATAAATCCTACAAACGTGTGTACAGCATAAATCCAACAAACGTGTGTACAGCATAAATCCTACAAACGTGTGTACAGCATAAATCCAACCAGCATGTGTACAGCATAAATCCTATAAACGTAAGTACAGCATAAATCCTACAAGCATGTGTACAGCATAAATCCTACAAACGTGTGTACAGCATAAATCCTATAAACGTAAGTACAGCATAAATCCTATAAACGTGTGTACAGCATAAATCCTATAAAAGTATGTACAGCATAAATCCTACAAGCATGTGTACAGCATAAATCCTATCAACGTAAGTACAGCATAAATCCTACAAGCATGTGTACAGCATAAATCCTATCAACGTAAGTACAGCATAAATCCTACAAACGTGTGTACAGCATAAATCCTATCAACGTAAGTACAGCATAAATCCTACAAACGTAAGTACAGCATAAATCCTACAAACGTGTGTACAGCATAAATCCTACAAGCGTGTGTACAGCATAAATCCTACAAGCATGTGTACAGCATAAATCCTATAAACGTGTGTACAGCATAAATCCTACAAACGTGTGTACAGCATAAATCCTATAAACGTGTGTACAGCATAAATCCTATAAAAGTATGTACAGCATAAATCCTACAAGCATGTGTACAGCATAAATCCTATCAACGTAAGTACAGCATAAATCCTACAAGCATGTGTACAGCATAAATCCTATCAACGTAAGTACAGCATAAATCCTACAAACGTGTGTACAGCATAAATCCTACAAACGTAAGTACAGCATAAATCCTACAAACGTGTGTACAGCATAAATCCTACAAGCGTGTGTACAGCATAAATCCTACAAGCATGTGTACAGCATAAATCCTACAAACGTGTGTACAGCATAAATCCTACAAACGTGTGTACAGCATAAATCCTACCAGCGTGTGTACAGCATAAATCCTACAAACGTGTGTACAGCATAAATCCTACAAACGTGTGTACAGCATAAATCCTACAAGCATGTGTACAGCATAAATCCTATAAACGTATGTACAGCATAAATCCTACAAGCATGTGTACAGCATAAATCCTACAAACGTGTGTACAGCATAAATCCAACCAGCATGTGTACAGCATAAATCCTACAAACGTGTGTACAGCATAAATCCTACAAACGTGTGTACAGCATAAATCCTACAAGCGTGTGTACAGCATAAATCCTACAAACGTGTGTACAGCATAAATCCTACAAACGTGTGTACAGCATAAATACTACCAGCATGTGTACAGCATAAATCCTACCAGCGTGTGTACAGCATAAATCCTATAAACGTGTGTACAGCATAAATCCTATAAACGTGTGTACAGCATGAATCCTACCAGCATGTGTACAGCGTGACTCCTATAAACGTGTGTACAGCATAAATCCTACAAGCGTGTGTACAGCATAAATCCTACAAGCGTGTGTACAGCATAAATCCTACAAACGTGTGTACAGCATAAATCCTATAAACGTAAGTACAGCATAAATCCTATAAACGTAAGTACAGCATAAATCCTACAAACGTAAGTACAGCATAAATCCTACAAGCATGTGTACAGCATAAATCCTACAAACGTGTGTACAGCATAAATCCTACAAACGTGTGTACAGCATAAATCCTACAAGCGTGTGTACAGCATAAATCCTACAAACGTGTGTACAGCATAAATACTACAAGCGTGTGTACAGCATAAATCCTACAAACAAGTGTACAGCATAAATCCTACAAGCATGTGTACAGCATAAATCCTACAAACGTGTGTACAGCATAAATCCTACAAGCGTGTGTACAGCATAAATCCTACAAACGTGTGTACAGCATAAATCCTACAAATGTGTGTACAGCATAAATCCTACAAGCATGTGTACAGCATAAATCCTACCAGCGTGTGTACAGCGTGACTCCTATAAACGTGTGTACAGCATAAATCCTACAAACGTGTGTACAGCATAAATCCTACAAACGTGTGTACTGCATAAATCCTACAAGCATGTGTACAGCATAAATCCTACAAGCATGTGTACAGCATAAATCCTACAAGCATGTGTACAGCGTGACTCCTATAAACGTGTGTATGGTATAAATCCTACAAACGTGTGTACAGCATGAATCCTACAAGCATGTGTACAGCATAAATCCTACAAACGTGTGTACAGCATAAATCCTACAAGCGTGTGTACAGCATAAATCCTACAAACGTGTGTACAGCATAAATCCTACAAACGTGTGTACAGCATAAATCCTACAAGCATGTGTACAGCATAAATCCTACAAACGTGTGTACAGCATAAATCCTACAAACGTGTGTACTGCATAAATCCTACAAGCATGTGTACAGCATAAATCCTACAAGCATGTGTACAGCATAAATCCTACAAGCATGTGTACAGCGTGACTCCTATAAACGTGTGTATGGTATAAATCCTACAAACGTGTGTACAGCATGAATCCTACAAGCATGTGTACAGCATAAATCCTACAAACGTGTGTACAGCATAAATCCTACAAGCGTGTGTACAGCATAAATCCTACAAACGTGTGTACAGCATAAATCCTACAAACGTGTGTACAGCATAAATCCTACAAGCATGTGTACAGCGTGACTCCTATAAACGTGTGTATGGTATAAATCCTACAAACGTGTGTACAGCGTGAATACTACCAGCATGTGTACAGCATAAATTCTACAAACGCGTGTACAGCATAAATCCTACAAGCATGTGTACAGCGTGACTCCTATAAACGTGTGTACAGCGTGACTCCTATAAACGTGTGTACAGCATAAATCCTACAAACGTGTGTACAGCGTGAATACTACCAGCATGTGTACAGCATAAATTCTACAAACGTGTGTACAGCATAAATCCTACAAGCATGTGTACAGCGTGACTCCTATAAACGTGTGTACAGCGTGACTCCTATAAACGTGTGTACAGCATAAATCCTACAAACGTGTGTACTGCATAAATCCTACAAACGTGTGTACAGCATAAATCCTACAAACGTGTGTACAGCATAAATCCAACCAGCGTGTGTACAGCATGAATCCTATAAACGTGTGTACAGCATGAATCCTACCAGCATGTGTACAGCGTGACTCCTATAAACGTGTGTACAGCATAAATCCTACAAACGTGTGTACAGCATAAATCCTACAAGCATGTGTACAGCATAAATCCTACAAAGGTGTGTACAGCATAAATCCTACAAGCATGTGTACAGCATAAATCCTACAAACGTGTGTACAGCATAAATCCTACAAACGTGTGTACAGCATAAATCCTACAAACGTGTGTACAGCATAAATCCTATAAACGTAAGTACAGCATAAATCCTATAAACGTAAGTACAGCATAAATCCTACAAACGTAAGTACAGCATAAATCCTACAAACGTGTGTACAGCATAAATCCTACAAACGTGTATACAGCATAAATCCTACAAACGTGTGTACAGCATAAATCCTACAAGCGTGTGTACAGCATAAATCCTACAAACGTGTGTACAGCATAAATCCTACAAACGTGTGTACAGTATAAATCCTACCAGCATGTGTACAGCATAAATCCTACAAACGTGTGTACAGCATAAATCCAACCAGCGTGTGTACAGCATGAATCCTATAAACGTGTGTACAGCATAAATCCTACAAGCATGTGTACAGCGTGACTCCTATAAACGTGTGTACAGCATAAATCCTACAAACGTGTGTACAGCATAAATCCTACAAGCATGTGTACAGCATAAATCCTACAAACGTGTGTACAGCATAAATCCTACAAGCATGTGTACAGCATAAATCCTACAAACGTGTGTACAGCATAAATCCTACAAACGTGTGTACAGCATAAATCCTATAAACGTAAGTACAGCATAAATCCTATAAACGTAAGTACAGCATAAATCCTACAAACGTAAGTACAGCATAAATCCTACAAACGTAAGTACCGCATAAATCCTACAAGCATGTGTACAGCATAAATCCTACAAACGTGTGTACAGCATAAATCCTACAAACGTGTGTACAGCATAAATCCTACAAGCGTGTGTACAGCATAAATCCTACAAACGTGTGTACAGCATAAATCCTACAAGCGTGTGTACAGCATAAATCCTACAAACGTGTGTACAGCATAAATCCTACAAGCATGTGTACAGCATAAATCCTACAAACGTGTGTACAGCATAAATCCTACAAGCGTGTGTACAGCATAAATCCTACAAACGTGTGTACAGCATAAATCCTACAAGCATGTGTACAGCATAAATCCTACAAACGTGTGTACAGCATAAATCCTACAAGCATGTGTACAGCATAAATCCTACAAGCATGTGTACAGCATAAATCCTACAAACGTGTGTACAGCATAAATCCTACCAGCTTGTGTACAGCGTGACTCCTATAAACGTGTGTACAGCATAAATCCTACAAACGTGTGTACAGCATAAATCCTACAAGCATGTGTACAGCATAAATCCTACAAGCATGTGTACAGCGTGACTCCTATAAACGTGTGTATGGTATAAATCCTACAAACGTGTGTACAGCATGAATCCTACAAGCATGTGTACAGCATAAATCTTACAAGCATGTGTACAGCATAAATCCTACAAGCATGTGTACAGCGTGACTCCTATAAACGTGTGTACAGCATAAATTCTACAAACGTGTGTACAGCATAAATCCTACAAACGTGTGTACAGCATAAATCCTACAAACATGTGTACAGCATAAATCCTACAAGCATGTGTACAGCGTGACTCCTATAAACGTGTGTATGGTATAAATCCTACAAACGTGTGTACAGCGTGACTCCTATAAACGTGTGTACAGCGTGAATCCTACCAGCATGTGTACAGCATAAATCCTACAAACGTGTGTACAGCATAAATCCTACAAGCGTGTGTACAGCATAAATCCTACAAACGTGTGTACAGCATAAATCCTACAAACGTGTGTACAGCATAAATACTACCAGCATGTGTACAGCATAAATCCTACCAGCGTGTGTACAGCGTGACTCCTATAAACGTGTGTACAGCATAAATCCTACAAACGTGTGTACAGCATAAATCCTACAAGCATGTGTACAGCATAAATCCTACAAGCATGTGTACAGCATAAATCCTACAAGCATGTGTACAGCATAAATCCTACAAACGTGTGTACAGCATAAATCCTACAAGCATGTGTACAGCGTGACTCCTATAAACGTGTGTACAGCATAAATCCTACAAACGTGTGTACAGCATAAATCCTACAAACGTGTGTACAGCATAAATCCTACAAACATGTGTACAGCATAAATCCTACAAGCATGTGTACAGCGTGACTCCTATAAACGTGTGTATGGTATAAATCCTACAAACGTGTGTACAGCGTGACTCCTATAAACGTGTGTACAGCGTGAATCCTACCAGCATGTGTACAGCATAAATCCTACAAACGTGTGTACAGCATAAATCCTACAAGCGTGTGTACAGCATAAATCCTACAAACGTGTGTACAGCATAAATCCTACAAACGTGTGTACAGCATAAATCCTACCAGCATGTGTACAGCATAAATTCTACCAGCGTGTGTACAGCGTGACTCCTATAAACGTGTGTACAGCATAAATCCTACAAACGTGTGTACAGCATAAATCCTACAAGCATGTGTACAGCATAAATCCTACAAGCATGTGTACAGCATAAATCCTACAAGCATGTGTACAGCGTGACTCCTATAAACGTGTGTATGGTATAAATCCTACAAACGTGTGTACAGCATGAATCCTACAAGCATGTGTACAGCGTGACTCCTATAAACGTGTGTACAGCATAAATCCTACAAACGTGTGTACAGCATAAATCCTACAAATGTGTGTACAGCATAAATCCTACAAGCATGTGTACAGCATAAATCCTACAAGCATGTGTACAGCATAAATCCTATAAACGTGTGTACAGCATAAATCCTACAAGCATGTGTACAGCATAAATTCTACAAACGTGTGTACAGCATAAATCCTACAAACGTGTGTACAGCATAAATTCTACAAGCATGTGTACAGCGTGACTCCTATAAACGTGTGCATGGTATAAATCCTACAAACGTGTGTACAGCATAAATCCTACAAACGTGTGTACAGCATAAATCCTATAAACGTAAGTACAGCATAAATCCTACAAGCGTGTACAGCATAAATCCTACAAACGTGTATACAGCATAAATCCTATAAACGTAAGTACAGCATAAATCCTACAAACGTGTGTACAGCATAAATCCAACAAACGTGTGTACAGCATAAATCCTACAAACGTGTGTACAGCATAAATCCTACAAGCGTGTGTACAGCATAAATCCAACCAGCATGTGTACAGCATAAATCCTATAAACGTAAGTACAGCATAAATCCTACAAGCATGTGTACAGCATAAATCCTACAAACGTGTGTACAGCATAAATCCTATAAACGTAAGTACAGCATAAATCCTATAAACGTGTGTACAGCATAAATCCTATAAAAGTATGTACAGCATAAATCCTACAAGCATGTGTACAGCATAAATCCTATCAACGTAAGTACAGCATAAATCCTACAAGCATGTGTACAGCATAAATCCTATCAACGTAAGTACAGCATAAATCCTACAAACGTGTGTACAGCATAAATCCTATCAACGTAAGTACAGCATAAATCCTACAAACGTAAGTACAGCATAAATCCTACAAACGTGTGTACAGCATAAATCCTACAAGCGTGTGTACAGCATAAATCCTACAAGCATGTGTACAGCATAAATCCTACAAACGTGTGTACAGCATAAATCCTACAAACGTGTGTACAGCATAAATCCTACAAACGTGTGTACAGCATAAATCCTACCAGCGTGTGTACAGCATAAATCCTACAAACGTGTGTACAGCATAAATCCTACAAACGTGTGTACAGCATAAATCCTACAAGCATGTGTACAGCATAAATCCTATAAACGTATGTACAGCATAAATCCTACAAGCATGTGTACAGCATAAATCCTACAAACGTGTGTACAGCATAAATCCTACAAACGTGTGTACAGCATAAATCCTACAAACGTGTGTACAGCATAAATCCTACAAACGTGTGTACAGCATAAATCCTACAAGCATGTGTACAGCATAAATCCTATAAACGTATGTACAGCATAAATCCTACAAGCATGTGTACAGCATAAATCCTACAAACGTGTGTACAGCATAAATCCAACCAGCATGTGTATAGCATAAATCCTACAAACGTGTGTACAGCATAAATCCTACAAACGTGTGTACAGCATAAATCCTACAAGCGTGTGTACAGCATAAATCCTACAAACGTGTGTACAGCATAAATCCTACAAACGTGTGTACAGCATAAATCCTACAAACGTGTGTACAGCATAAATCCTACAAACGTGTGTACAGCATAAATCCTATAAACGTAAGTACAGCATAAATCCTACAAACATGTGTACAGCATAAATCCTACAAACGTGTGTACAGCATAAATCCTACAAACGTGTGTACAGCATAAATCCTATAAACGTAAGTACAGCATAAATCCTACAAGCGTGTACAGCATAAATCCTACAAACGTGTGTACAGCATAAATCCTATAAACGTAAGTACAGCATAAATCCTACAAACGTGTGTACAGCATAAATCCAACAAACGTGTGTACAGCATAAATCCTACAAACGTGTGTACAGCATAAATCCTACAAGCGTGTGTACAGCATAAATCCAACCAGCATGTGTACAGCATAAATCCTATAAACGTAAGTACAGCATAAATCCTACAAGCATGTGTACAGCATAAATCCTACAAACGTGTGTACAGCATAAATCCTATAAACGTAAGTACAGCATAAATCCTATAAACGTGTGTACAGCATAAATCCTATAAAAGTATGTACAGCATAAATCCTACAAGCATGTGTACAGCATAAATCCTATCAACGTAAGTACAGCATAAATCCTACAAGCATGTGTACAGCATAAATCCTATCAACGTAAGTACAGCATAAATCCTACAAACGTGTGTACAGCATAAATCCTATCAACGTAAGTACAGCATAAATCCTACAAACGTAAGTACAGCATAAATCCTACAAACGTGTGTACAGCATAAATCCTACAAGCGTGTGTACAGCATAAATCCTACAAGCATGTGTACAGCATAAATCCTACAAACGTGTGTACAGCATAAATCCTACAAACGTGTGTACAGCATAAATCCTACCAGCGTGTGTACAGCATAAATCCTACAAACGTGTGTACAGCATAAATCCTACAAACGTGTGTACAGCATAAATCCTACAAGCATGTGTACAGCATAAATCCTATAAACGTATGTACAGCATAAATCCTACAAGCATGTGTACAGCATAAATCCTACAAACGTGTGTACAGCATAAATCCAACCAGCATGTGTACAGCATAAATCCTACAAACGTGTGTACAGCATAAATCCTACAAACGTGTGTACAGCATAAATCCTACAAGCGTGTGTACAGCATAAATCCTACAAACGTGTGTACAGCATAAATCCTACAAACGTGTGTACAGCATAAATCCTACCAGCATGTGTACAGCATAAATCCTACCAGCGTGTGTACAGCGTGACTCCTATAAACGTGTGTACAGCATAAATCCTACAAACGTGTGTACAGCATAAATCCTACCAGCGTGTGTACAGCATGAATCCTATAAACGTGTGTACAGCATAAATCCTACAAACGTGTGTACAGCATAAATCCTACAAGCGTGTGTACAGCATAAATCCTACAAGCATGTGTACAGCATAAATCCTACAAATGTGTGTACAGCATGAATCCTACCAGCATGTGTACAGCATAAATCCTACAAACGTGTGTACAGCATAAATCCTATAAACGTGTGTACAGCATAAATCTCACAAACGTGTATACAGCATAAATTCTACAAACGTGTGTACAGCATAAATCCTACAAGCATGTGTACAGCATAAATCCTACAAGCATGTGTACAGCATAAATCCTACAAACGTGTGTACAGCATAAATCCTACAAACGTGTGTACAGCATAAATCCTACAAACGCGTGTACAGCATAAATCCTACAAACGTGTGTACAGCATAAATCCTATAAACGTATGTACAGCATAAATCCTATAAACGTATGTACAGCATGAATCCTACAAGCATGTGTACAGCATAAATCCTACAAACGTGTGTACAGCATAAATCCTACAAGCATGTGTACAGCATAAATCCTACAAACGTGTGTACAGCATAAATCCTACAAACGTGTGTACAGCATAAATCCTTTAAACGTATGTACAGCATAAATCCTATAAACGTATGTACAGCATAAATCCTACAAGCATGTATACAGCATAAATCCTACAAACGTGTGTACAGCATAAATCCAACCAGCGTGTGTACAGCATAAATCCTACAAACGTGTGTACAGCCTAAATCCTATAAACGTATGTACAGCATAAATCCTACAAACGTGTGTACAGCATAAATCCTACAAACGTGTGTACAGCATAAATCCTACAAACGTGTGTACAGCATAAATCCTACAAACGTGTGTACAGCATAAATCCTACAAACGTGTGTACAGCATAAATCCTACAAACGTGTGTACAGCATAAATCCAACCAGCATGTGTACAGCATAAATCCTATAAACGTAAGTACAGCATAAATCCTACAAGCATGTGTACAGCATAAATCCTACAAACGTAAGTACAGCATAAATCCTACAAGCATGTGTACAGCATAAATCCTACAAGCATGTGTACAGCATAAATCCTACAAACGTGTGTACAGCATAAATCCTATAAACGTAAGTACAGCATAAATCCTACAAACGGGTGTACAGCATAAATCCTATAAAAGTATGTACAGCATAAATCCTACAAGCATGTGTACAGCATAAATCCTACAAACGTTTGTACAGCATAAATCCTACAAACGTGTGTACAGCATAAATCCTATCAACGTAAGTACAGCATAAATCCTACAAGCATGTGTACAGCATAAATCCTACAAACGTGTGTACAGCATAAATCCTACAAGCGTGTGTACAGCATAAATCCTATAAAAGTATATACAGCATAAATCCTACAAACGTGTGTACAGCATAAATCCTATCAACGTAAATACAGCATAAATCCTACAAACGTAAGTACAGCATAAATCCTACAAACGTAAGTACAGCATAAATCCTACAAGCGTGTGTACAGCATAAATCCTACAAACGTGTGTACAGCATAAATCCTACAAACGTGTGTACAGCATAAATCCTACAAACGTGTGTACAGCATAAATCCTACAAGCGTGTGTACAGCATAAATCCTACAAACGTGTGTACAGCATAAATCCTACAAACGTGTGTACAGCATAAATCCTACCAGCGTGTGTACAGCATAAATCCTACCAGCGTGTGTACAGCGTGACTCCTATAAACGTGTGTACAGCATACATCCTACAAACGTGTGTACAGCATGAATCCTACCAGCATGTGTACAGCGTGACTCCTATAAACGTGTGTACAGCATAAATCCTACAAACGTGTGTACAGCATAAATCCTACAAGCGTGTGTACAGCATAAATCCTACAAGCATGTGTACAGCATAAATCCTACAAATGTGTGTACAGCATGAATCCTACCAGCATGTGTACAGCGTGACTCCTATAAACGTGTGTACAGCATAAATCCTACAAGCGTGTGTACAGCATAAATCTCACAAACGTGTATACAGCATAAATCCTACAAACGTGTGTACAGCATAAATCCTACAAGCATGTGTACAGCATAAATCCTACAAGCATGTGTACAGCATAAATCCTACAAACGTGTGTACAGCATAAATCCTACAAACGTGTGTACAGCATAAATCCTACAAACGCGTGTACAGCATAAATCCTACAAACGTGTGTACAGCATAAATCCTATAAACGTATGTACAGCATAAATCCTATAAACGTATGTACAGCATGAATCCTACAAGCATGTGTACAGCATAAATCCTACAAACGTGTGTACAGCATAAATCCTACAAGCATGTGTACAGCATAAATCCTACAAACGTGTGTACAGCATAAATCCTACAAACGTGTGTACAGCATAAATCCTTTAAACGTATGTACAGCATAAATCCTATAAACGTATGTACAGCATAAATCCTACAAGCGTGTGTACAGCATAAATCCTACAAACGTGTGTACAGCCTAAATCCTATAAACGTATGTACAGCATAAATCCTACAAACGTGTGTACAGCATAAATCCTACAAACGTGTGTACAGCATAAATCCTACAAACGTGTGTACAGCATAAATCCTACAAACGTGTGTACAGCATAAATCCTACAAACGTGTGTACAGCATAAATCCTACAAACGTGTGTACAGCATAAATCCAACCAGCATGTGTACAGCATAAATCCTATAAACGTAAGTACAGCATAAATCCTACAAGCATGTGTACAGCATAAATCCTACAAACGTAAGTACAGCATAAATCCTACAAGCATGTGTACAGCATAAATCCTACAAGCATGTGTACAGCATAAATCCTACAAACGTGTGTACAGCATAAATCCTATAAACGTAAGTACAGCATAAATCCTACAAGCATGTGTACAGCATAAATCCTACAAACGTGTGTACAGCATAAATCCTACAAACGTGTGTACAGCATAAATCCTATAAAAGTATGTACAGCATAAATCCTACAAGCATGTGTACAGCATAAATCCTACAAACGTTTGTACAGCATAAATCCTACAAACGTGTGTACAGCATAAATCCTATCAACGTAAGTACAGCATAAATCCTACAAGCATGTGTACAGCATAAATCCTATCAACGTAAATACAGCATAAATCCTACAAACGTAAGTACAGCATAAATCCTACAAGCGTGTGTACAGCATAAATCCTACAAACGTGTGTACAGCATAAATCCTATAAACGTATGTACAGCATAAATCCTACAAACGTGTGTACAGTATAAATCCTACAAACGTGTGTACAGCATAAATCCTACAAACGTGTGTACAGCATAAATCCTATAAACGTAAGTACAGCATAAATGCTACAAACATGTGTACAGCATAAATCCTACAAACGTGTGTACAGCATAAATCCTACAAACGTGTGTACAGCATAAATCCTATAAACGTAAGTACAGCATAAATCCTACAAGCGTGTACAGCATAAATCCTACAAACGTGTGTACAGCATAAATCCAACAAACGTGTGTACAGCATAAATCCTACAAACGTGTGTACAGCATAAATCCTACAAGCGTGTGTACAGCATAAATCCATCCAGCATGTGTACAGCATAAATCCTATAAACGTAAGTACAGCATAAATCCTACAAGCATGTGTACAGCATAAATCCTATAAACGTATGTACAGCATAAATCCTACAAACGTGTGTACAGTATAAATCCTACAAACGTGTGTACAGCATAAATCCTACAAACGTGTGTACAGCATAAATCCTATAAACGTAAGTACAGCATAAATCCTACAAACATGTGTACAGCATAAATCCTACAAACGTGTGTACAGCATAAATCCTACAAACGTGTGTACAGCATAAATCCTATAAACGTAAGTACAGCATAAATCCTACAAGCGTGTACAGCATAAATCCTACAAACGTGTGTACAGCATAAATCCAACAAACGTGTGTACAGCATAAATCCTACAAACGTGTGTACAGCATAAATCCTACAAGCGTGTGTACAGCATAAATCCATCCAGCATGTGTACAGCATAAATCCTATAAACGTAAGTACAGCATAAATCCTACAAGCATGTGTACAGCATAAATCCTACAAACGTGTGTACAGCATAAATCCTATAAACGTAAGTACAGCATAAATCCTATAAACGTGTGTACAGCATAAATCCTATAAAAGTATGTACAGCATAAATCCTACAAGCATGTGTACAGCATAAATCCTATCAACGTAAGTACAGCATAAATCCTACAAGCATGTGTACAGCATAAATCCTACAAACGTGTGTACAGCATAAATCCTATCAACGTAAGTACAGCATAAATCCTACAAACGTAAGTACAGCATAAATCCTACAAACGTGTGTACAGCATAAATCCTACAAACGTGTGTACAGCATAAATCCTACAAGCGTGTGTACAGCATAAATCCTACAAGCATGTGTACAGCATAAATCCTACAAACGTGTGTACAGCATAAATCCTACAAACGTGTGTACAGCATAAATCCTACCAGCGTGTGTACAGCATAAATCCTACAAACGTGTGTACAGCATAAATCCTACAAACGTGTGTACAGCATAAATTCTACAAGCATGTGTACAGCATAAATCCTACAAGCATGTGTACAGCATAAATCCTACAAGCATGTGTACAGCGTGACTCCTATAAACGTGTGTATGGTATAAATCCTACAAACGTGTGTACAGCATGAATCCTACAAGCATGTGTACAGCATAAATCCTACAAACGTGTGTACAGCATAAATCCTACAAGCGTGTGTACAGCATAAATCCTACAAACGTGTGTACAGCATAAATCCTACAAACGTGTGTACAGCATAAATCCTACAAGCATGTGTACAGCGTGACTCCTATAAACGTGTGTATGGTATAAATCCTACAAACGTGTGTACAGCGTGAATACTACCAGCATGTGTACAGCATAAATTCTACAAACGTGTGTACAGCATAAATCCTACAAGCATGTGTACAGCGTGACTCCTATAAACGTATGTACAGCGTGACTCCTATAAACGTGTGTACAGCATAAATCCTACAAACGTGTGTACAGCATAAATCCTACAAACGTGTGTACAGCATAAATCCTACAAGCATGTGTACAGCATAAATCCAACCAGCATGTGTACAGCATAAATCCTACAAACGTGTGTACAGCATAAATCCTACAAGCGTGTGTACAGCATAAATCCTACAAACGTGTGTACAGCATAAATCCTACAAACGTGTGTACAGCATAAATCCTACCAGCATGTGTACAGCATAAATCCTACAAACGTGTGTACAGCATAAATCCAACCAGCGTGTGTACAGCATGAATCCTATAAACGTGTGTACAGCATGAATCCTACCAGCATGTGTACAGCGTGACTCCTATAAACGTGTGTACAGCATAAATCCTACAAACGTGTGTACAGCATAAATCCTACAAGCATGTGTACAGCATAAATCCTACAAGCATGTGTACAGCATAAATCCTACAAACGTGTGTACAGCATAAATCCTACAAGCATGTGTACAGCATAAATCCTACAAACGTGTGTACAGCATAAATCCTACAAACGTGTGTACAGCATAAATCCTATGAACGTAAGTACAGCATAAATCCTATAAACGTAAGTACAGCATAAATCCTACAAACGTAAGTACAGCATAAATCCTACAAACGTGTGTACAGCATAAATCCAACCAGCATGTGTACAGCATAAATCCTACAAACGTGTATACAGCATAAATCCTACAAACGTGTGTACAGCATAAATCCTACAAGCGTGTGTACAGCATAAATCCTACAAACGTGTGTACAGCATAAATCCTACAAACGTGTGTACAGCATAAATCCTACCAGCATGTGTACAGCATAAATCCTACCAGCGTGTGTACAGCGTGACTCCTATAAACGTGTGTACAGCATAAATCCTACAAACGTGTGTACAGCATAAATCCTACAAGCATGTGTACAGCATAAATCCTACAAGCATGTGTACAGCATAAATCCTACAAGCATGTGTACAGCGTGACTCCTATAAACGTGTGTATGGTATAAATCCTACAAACGTGTGTACAGCATGAATCCTACAAGCATGTGTACAGCGTGACTCCTATAAACGTGTGTACAGCATAAATCCTACAAACGTGTGTACAGCATAAATCCTACAAATGTGTGTACAGCATAAATCCTACAAGCATGTGTACAGCATAAATCCTACAAGCATGTGTACAGCATAAATCCTATAAACGTGTGTACAGCATAAATCCTACAAGCATGTGTACAGCATAAATCCTACAAACGTGTGTACAGCATAAATCCTACAAACGTGTGTACAGCATAAATCCTACAAGCATGTGTACAGCATAAATCCTACAAACGTGTGTACAGCATAAATCCTACAAACGTGTGTACAGCATAAATCCTATAAACGTAAGTACAGCATAAATCCTATAAACGTAAGTACAGCATAAATCCTACAAACGTAAGTACAGCATAAATCCTACAAACGTAAGTACAGCATAAATCCTACAAGCATGTGTACAGCATAAATCCTACAAACGTGTGTACAGCATAAATCCTACAAACGTGTGTACAGCATAAATCCTACAAGCGTGTGTACAGCATAAATCCTACAAACGTAAGTACAGCATAAATCCTACAAACGTAAGTACAGCATAAATCCTACAAGCATGTGTACAGCATAAATCCTACAAACGTGTGTACAGCATAAATCCTACAAACGTGTGTACAGCATAAATCCTACAAGCGTGTGTACAGCATAAATCCTACAAACGTGTGTACAGCATAAATCCTACAAGCGTGTGTACAGCATAAATCCTACAAACGTGTGTACAGCATAAATCCTACAAGCATGTGTACAGCATAAATCCTACAAACGTGTGTACAGCATAAATCCTACAAGCGTGTGTACAGCATAAATCCTACAAACGTGTGTACAGCATAAATCCTACAAGCATGTGTACAGCATAAATCCTACAAACGTGTGTACAGCATAAATCCTACAAGCATGTGTACAGCATAAATCCTACAAGCATGTGTACAGCATAAATCCTACAAACGTGTGTACAGCATAAATCCTATAAACGTGTGTACAGCATAAATCCTACAAACGTGTGTACAGCATAAATCCTACAAACGTGTGTACAGCATAAATCCTACAAGCATGTGTACAGCATAAATCCTACAAACGTGTGTACAGCATAAATCCTACAAGCATGTGTACAGCATAAATCCTACAAACGTGTGTACAGCATAAATCCTACCAGCTTGTGTACAGCGTGACTCCTATAAACGTGTGTACAGCATAAATCCTACAAACGTGTGTACAGCATAAATCCTACAAGCATGTGTACAGCGTGACTCCTATAAACGTGTGTATGGTATAAATCCTACAAACGTGTGTACAGCATGAATCCTACAAGCATGTGTACAGCATAAATCCTACAAGCATGTGTACAGCATAAATCCTACAAGCATGTGTACAGCGTGACTCCTATAAACGTGTGTACAGCATAAATCCTACAAACGTGTGTACAGCATAAATCCTACAAACGTGTGTACAGCATAAATCCTACAAACATGTGTACAGCATAAATCCTACAAGCATGTGTACAGCGTGACTCCTATAAACGTGTGTATGGTATAAATCCTACAAACGTGTGTACAGCGTGACTCCTATAAACGTGTGTACAGCGTGAATCCTACCAGCATGTGTACAGCATAAATCCTACAAACGTGTGTACAGCATAAATCCTACAAGCGTGTGTACAGCATAAATCCTACAAACGTGTGTACAGCATAAATCCTACAAACGTGTGTACAGCATAAATCCTACCAGCATGTGTACAGCATAAATCCTACCAGCGTGTGTACAGCGTGACTCCTATAAACGTGTGTACAGCATAAATCCTACAAACGTGTGTACAGCATAAATCCTACAAGCATGTGTACAGCATAAATCCTACAAGCATGTGTACAGCATAAATCCTACAAGCATGTGTACAGCGTGACTCCTATAAACGTGTGTATGGTATAAATCCTACAAACGTGTGTACAGCATAAATCCTACAAGCATGTGTACAGCATAAATCCTACCAGCATGTGTACAGCATAAATCCTACCAGCGTGTGTACAGCGTGACTCCTATAAACGTGTGTACAGCATAAATCCTACAAACGTGTGTACAGCATAAATCCTACAAGCGTGTGTACAGCATAAATCCTACAAACGTGTGTACAGCATGAATCCTACAAGCATGTGTACAGCGTGACTCCTATAAACGTGTGTACAGCATAAATCCTACAAACGTGTGTACAGCATAAATCCTACAAATGTGTGTACAGCATAAATCCTACAAGCATGTGTACAGCATAAATCTTACAAGCATGTGTACAGCATAAATCCTATAAACGTGTGTACAGCATAAATCCTACAAGCATGTGTACAGCATAAATCCTACAAACGTGTGTACAGCATAAATCCTACAAACGTGT
Organism: Hyla sarda; assembly: GCF_029499605.1. NCBI lineage: Eukaryota > Metazoa > Chordata > Amphibia > Anura > Hylidae > Hyla > Hyla sarda. The sequence goes on from NC_079200.1 coordinate 1,194,784, forward strand.
GTACAGCATAAATCCTACAAGCATGTGTACAGCGTGACTCCTATAAACGTGTGCATGGTATAAATCCTACAAACGTGTGTACAGCATGAATCCTACAAGCATGTGTACAGCATAAATCCTACAAACGTGTGTACAGCATAAATCCTACAAGCATGTGTACAGCATAAATCCTACAAACGTGTGTACAGCATAAATCCTACAAACGTGTGTACAGCATAAATCCTACAAACGTGTGTACAGCATAAATCCTACCAGCATGTGTACAGCATAAATCCTACAAACGTGTGTAAAGCATAAATCCTACCAGCATGTGTACAGCATAAATCCTACAAGTGTGTGTACAGCATAAATCCTACAAACGTGTGTACAGCATAAATCCTACAAACGTGTGTACCGCATAAATCCTACCAGCATGTGTACAGCATAAATCCTACAAACGTGTGTACAGCATAAATCCTACCAGCGTGTGTACAGCATTAATCCTATAAACGTGTGTACAGCATGAATCCTACAAACGTGTGTACAGCATAAATCCTACAAGCGTGTGTACAGCATAAATCCTACAAGCATGTGTACAGCATAAATCCTACAAACGTGTGTACAGCATAAATCCTACAAACGTGTGTACAGCATAAATCCTACAAGCATGTGTACAGCATGAATCCTACAAACGTGTGTACAGCATAAATCCTACAAACGTGTGTACAGCATAAATCCTACAAGCGTGTGTACAGCATAAATCCTACAAACGTGTGTACAGCATAAATCCTACAAACGTGTGTACAGCATAAATCCTACAAACGTGTGTACAGCATAAATCCTACAAGCATGTGTACAGCATAAATCCTACAAACGTGTGTACAGCATAAATCCTACAAGCGTGTGTACAGCATAAATCCTACAAACGTAAGTACAGCATAAATCCTACAAACGTGTGTACAGCATAAATCCTATAAACGTGTGTACAGCATAAATCCTATAAACGTAAGTACAGCATAAATCCTACAAACGTAAGTACAGCATAAATCCTACAAACTTAAGTACAGCATAAATCCTACAAGCATGTGTACAGCATAAATCCTACAAACGTGTGTACAGCATAAATCCTACAAACGTGTGTACAGCATAAATCCTACAAGCGTGTGTACAGCATAAATCCTACAAACGTGTGTACAGCATAAATCCTACAAGCGTGTGTACAGCATAAATCCTACAAACGTGTGTACAGCATAAATCCTACAAGCATGTGTACAGCATAAATCCTACAAACGTGTGTACAGCATAAATCCTACAAGCGTGTGTACAGCATAAATCCTATAAACGTGTGTACAGCATAAATCCTACAAGCATGTGTACAGCATAAATCCTACAAACGTGTGTACAGCATAAATCCTACAAGCATGTGTACAGCATAAATCCTACAAACGTGTGTACAGCATAAATCCTACAAGCATGTGTACAGCATAAATCCTACAAACGTGTGTACAGCATAAATCCTACAAACGTGTGTACAGCATAAATCCTACAAGCATGTGTACAGCATAAATCCTACAAGCATGTGTACAGCGTGACTCCTATAAACGTGTGTACAGCGTGACTCCTATAAACGTGTGTACAGCGTGACTCCTATAAACGTGTGTACAGCATAAATCCTACAAACGTGTGTACAGCATAAATCCTACAAACGTGTGTACAGCATAAATCCTACAAGCATGTGTACAGCGTGACTCCTATAAACGTGTGTACAGCATAAATCCTACAAACGTGTGTACAACATAAATCCTACAAACGTGTGTACAGCATAAATTCTACAAACGTGTGTACAGCATAAATCCTACAAACGTGTGTACAGCATAAATCCTACAAACGTGTGTACAGCATAAATTCTACAAACGTGTGTACAGCATAAATCCTACAAACGTGTGTACAGCATAAATCCTACAGGCGTGTGTACAGCATAAATCCTACAGGCGTGTGTACAGCATAAATCCTTCAAACGTGTGTACAGCATAAATCCAACCAGCATGTGTACAGCATAAATCCTACAAACGTGTGTACAGCATAAATCCTACAAACGTGTGTACAGCATAAATCCTACAAACGTGTGTACAGCATAAATCCTACAAGCATGTGTACAGCATAAATCCTACAAGCATGTGTACAGCATAAATCCTACAAACATGTGTACAGCATAAATCCTACAAGCATGTGTACAGCGTGACTCCTATAAACGTGTGTACAGCATAAATCCTACAAACGTGTGTACAGCATAAATCCTACAAACGTGTGTACAGCATAAATCCTACAAGCGTGTGTACAGCATAAATCCTACAAACGTGTGTACAGCATAAATCCTACAAACGTGTGTACAGCATAAATCCTACAAACGTGTGTACAGCATAAATCCTACAAACGTGTGTACAGCATAAATCCTACAAGCGTGTGTACAGCATAAATCCTACAAACGTGCGTACAGCATAAATCCTACAAACGTGTGTACAGCATAAATCCTACAAGCGTGTGTACAGCATAAATCCTACAAGCATGTGTACAGCATAAATCCTACAAGCATGTGTACAGCATAAATCCTACAAGCATGTGTACAGCATAAATCCTACAAGCATGTGTACAGCATAAATCCTACAAGCATGTGTACAGCGTGACTCCTATAAACGTGTGTACAGCGTGACTCCTATAAACGTGTGTACAGCGTGACTCCTATAAACGTGTGTACAGCATAAATCCTACAAACGTGTGTACAGCATAAATCCTACAAACGTGTGTACAGCATAAATCCTACAAGCATGTGTACAGCGTGACTCCTATAAACGTGTGTACAGCATAAATCCTACAAACGTGTGTACAACATAAATCCTACAAACGTGTGTACAGCATAAATTCTACAAACGTGTGTACAGCATAAATCCTACAAACGTGTGTACAGCATAAATCCTACAAACGTGTGTACAGCATAAATTCTACAAACGTGTGTACAGCATAAATCCTACAAACGTGTGTACAGCATAAATCCTACAGGCGTGTGTACAGCATAAATCCTACAGGCGTGTGTACAGCATAAATCCTTCAAACGTGTGTACAGCATAAATCCAACCAGCATGTGTACAGCATAAATCCTACAAACGTGTGTACAGCATAAATCCTACAAACGTGTGTACAGCATAAATCCTACAAACGTGTGTACAGCATAAATCCTACAAGCATGTGTACAGCATAAATCCTACAAGCATGTGTACAGCATAAATCCTACAAACATGTGTACAGCATAAATCCTACAAGCATGTGTACAGCGTGACTCCTATAAACGTGTGTACAGCATAAATCCTACAAGCATGTGTACAGCGTGACTCCTATAAACGTGTGTACAGCATAAATCCTACAAACGTGTGTACAGCATAAATCCTACAAACGTGTGTACAGCATAAATCCTACAAGCGTGTGTACAGCATAAATCCTACAAACGTGTGTACAGCATAAATCCTACAAACGTGTGTACAGCATAAATCCTACAAACGTGTGTACAGCATAAATCCTACAAGCGTGTGTACAGCATAAATCCTACAAACGTGCGTACAGCATAAATCCTACAAACGTGTGTACAGCATAAATCCTACAAACGTGTGTACAGCATAAATCCTACAAGCATGTGTACAGCATAAATCCTACAAGCATGTGTACAGCATAAATCCTACAAGCATGTGTACAGCATAAATCCTACAAGCATGTGTACAGCATAAATCCTACAAGCATGTGTACAGCGTGACTCCTATAAACGTGTGTATGGTATAAATGCTATGGACGTGTACAACAACACAGAATAACAATATGATCGAATGTGTAGAACAAATTATATGAATGTACAGACCAACTACGTGCACAGACCATAACTTATGTAAATGAACTCATAAGAGCGTGTACACCGACATCTATATGAGCATATGCGTAGAAAAATGAAGAGTGTGGCCGGCATAACTACGTGATCGTCTATGTATAAGAAATGTGTACATGAAATGACTAAATGAGCCTACACATTTTTTAAATAACATAGCGAAACGCATGAAAAGCGTAATTTGTGCAAATGACGTCTTGAATAAATAGAAATCGTGAACTGACAGGCCCCAAACCTAAACAATACACCTTTCCCGTTTATTAAGGACAGAACTCCCACCTGAAGTGGAGCTCCAACTCAAATCGATCGCAGTATAAGTGAGAATTGTAGCTCCGCAACAGCCGGAGGCACACCGCCCGGAAACCCTGAAGTATAAATATGAAATATATGAAAGGAAATCCCACGTGAATACCACACTATTAATTGTGCCCCCCCAAAATGTATAATCCCCAGGGCTGGACTGACTGAGGTTCCCCCCAAAGCTGCGGCTTGCCTATGGAGCGAGAAGGTCGCCGCCGCACACCTCAGCCAATCCCAGCCACTTACCCACACCAGCTCCGACTCCAAACGAGAGTCTGGAGACGCCGTGGAGAACGTTCTGCTGCCTGCAACATCCTCCAGCATGAGCGGTTTGGCGGTGGGTCAGTAATGGTGTGGGGTGGCATTTCTTTGGGGGCCACACAGCCCTCCATGTGCTTGCCAGAGGTAGCCTGACTGCCATTAGGTACCGAGATGAGATCCTAGACCCCTTGTGAGACCATATGCTGGTGCGGTTGGGTTCCTCCTAATACAAGACAATGCTAGACCTCATGTGGCTGGAGTGTGTCAGCAGTTCCTACAAGAGGAAGGCACTGATGCTATGGACTGGCCGCCCGTTCCCCTGAATCTGATTGAGCACATCTGGGACGTCTCGCTCCATCCACCACAGACTGCCCAGGAGTTGGCACATGCTTTAGTCCAGGTCTGGGAGGACATCCCTCAGGAGACCATCCTCCACCTCATCAGGAGCATGCCCAGGCGTTGTAGGGAGGTCATATGGGCACGTGGAGGCCACACACACTACTGAGCCTCATTGGGACTTGTATTAAGGACATCACATAAAGTTGGATCAGCCTGTAGTGGGGTTTTCCTCTGTGATTTTGAGTGACTCCATATCCAGACCTCCAGGGGTTAATGATTTCCATTGATCATTTTTGGTGATTTTGTTGTCAGCGAATTCAACTATGTAAAGAGGAAAGGATTTCATACCATTCATTCATTCAGATCTATGATGTGTTATCGCAGGGGGAGATTTATCAAAACCCGTCCAGAGGAAAAGTTGCCCAGTTGCCCATAGCAACCAATCAGATCGCTGCTTTCATTTTGCAGAGGCCTTTTCAAGAATGAAAGCAGCGATCTGATTGGTTGCCATGGGCAACTGGGCAACTTTTCCTCTGGACGGGTTTTGATAAATCTCCCCCTTAGTGTTCACTTTAGTTTTTGAGCAGTATATATATATATATATCCTCTCATAGTGTCCTCACACAGTATATATATATCCTCTCATAGTGTCCTCACACAGTATATATATATATCCTCTCATAGTGTCCTCACACAGTATATATATATATCCTCTCATAGTGTCCTCACACAGTATATATATATCCTCTCATAGTGTCCTCACACAGTATATATATATATATCCTCTCATAGTGTCCTCACACAGTATATATATATCTTCTCATAGTGTCCTCACACAGTATATATATCCTCTCATAGTGTCCTCACACAGTATATATATATCCTCTCATAGTGTCCTCACACAGTATATATATATATATATATATCCTCTCATAGTGTACTCACACAGTATATATATATATATCCTCTCATAGTGTACTCACACAGTATATATATATATCCTCTCATAGTGTCCTCACACAGTGTATATATATATCCTCTCATAGTGTCCTCACACAGTATATATATATCCTCTCATAGTGTCCTCAGACAATATATATATATCCTCTCATAGTGTCCTCACACAGTATATATATATCCTCTCATAGTGTCCTCACACAGTATATATATATCCTCTCATAGTGTCCTCACACAGTATATATATCCTCTCATAGTGTCCTCACACAGTATATATATATCCTCTCATAGTGTCCTCACACAGTATATATATATATCCTCTCATAGTGTCCTCACACAGTATATATATATCCTCTCATAGTGTCCTCACACAGTATATATATATATCCTCTCATAGTGTCCTCACACAGTATATATATATATATCCTCTCATAGTGTCCTCACACAGTATATATATATCCTCTCATAGTGTCCTCACACAGTATATATATATATCCTCTCATAGTGTCCTCACACAGTATATATATATCTTCTCATAGTGTCCTCACACAGTATATATATCCTCTCATAGTGTCCTCACACAGTATATATATATCCTCTCATAGTGTCCTCACACAGTATATATATATATATCCTCTCATAGTGTACTCACACAGTATATATATATATATCCTCTCATAGTGTACTCACACAGTATATATATATATCCTCTCATAGTGTCCTCACACAGTGTATATATATATCCTCTCATAGTGTCCTCACACAGTATATATATATCCTCTCATAGTGTCCTCAGACAGTATATATATATCCTCTCATAGTGTCCTCACACAGTATATATATATCCTCTCATAGTGTCCTCACACAGTATATATATATCCTCTCATAGTGTCCTCACACAGTATATATATCCTCTCATAGTGTCCTCACACAGTATATATATATCCTCTCATAGTGTCCTCACACAGTATATATATATATCCTCTCATAGTGTCCTCACACAGTATATATATATCCTCTCATAGTGTCCTCACACAGTATATATATATCCTCTCCTAGTGTCCTCACACAGTATATATATATATCCTCTCATAGTGTCCTCACACAGTATATATATATCCTCTCATAGTGTCCTCACACAGTATATATATCCTCTCATAGTGTCCCCACACAGTATATATATCCTCTCATAGTGTCCCCACACAGTATATATATCCTCTCAGTGTCCCCACACAGTATATATATATCCTCTCATAGTGTCCTCACACAGTATATATATATATCCTCTCATAGTGTCCTCACACAGTATATATATATATATACTCTCATAGTGTCCTCACACAGTATATATATCCTCTCATAGTGTCCTCACACAGTATATATATATATATCCTCTCATAGTGTCCTCACACAGTATATATATATATCCTCTCATAGTGTCCTCACACAGTATATATATATATATACTCTCATAGTGTCCTCACACAGTATATATATCCTCTCATAGTGTCCTCACACAGTATACATATATCCTCTCATAGTGTCCTCACACAGTATATATATATCCTCTCATAGTGTCCTCACACAGTATATATATATATATCCTCTCATAGTGTCCTCACACAGTATATATATATATCCTCTCATAGTGTCCTCACACAGTATATATATATCCTCTCATAGTGTCCTCACACAGTATATATATATCCTCTCATAGTGTCCTCACACAGTATATATATCCTCTCATAGTGTCCTCACACAGTATATATATATCCTCTCATAGTGTCCCCACACAGTATATATATATCCTCTCATAGTGTCCCCACACAGTATATATATATCCTCTCATAGTGTCCTAACACAGTATATATATATCCTCTCATAGTGTCCTCACACAGTATATATATATATCCTCTCATAGTGTCCCCACACAGTATATATATCCTCTCATTGTGTCCTCACACAGTATATATATATCCTCTCATAGTGTACTCACACAGTATATATATATATATCCTCTCATAGTGTCCTCACACAGTATATATATATATCCTCTCATAGTGTCCTCACACAGTATATATATATCCTCTCATAGTGTCCTCACACAGTATATATATATCCTCTCATAGTGTCCTCACACAGTATATATATATCCTCTCATAGTGTCCTCACACAGTATATATATATATCCTCTCATAGTGTCCTCACACAGTATATATATATCCTCTCATAGTGTCCCCACACAGTATATATATATATATCCTCTCATAGTGTCCTCACACAGTATATATATATATATCCTCTCATAGTGTCCTCACACAGTATATATATATCCTCTCATAGTGTCCCCACACAGTATATATATCCTCTCATTGTGTCCTCACACAGTTATATATATATATATCCTCTCATAGTGTCCTCACACATTATATATATATATATCCTCTCATAGTGTCCTCACACAGTATATATATCCTCTCATAGTGTCCCCACACAGTATATATATATATATATATATATATATATATATCCTCTCATAGTGTCCTCACACAGTATATATATATCCTCTCATAGTGTCCTCACACAGTATATATATATATATATCCTCTCATAGTGTCCCTCACACAGTATATATATATCCTCTCATAGTGTCCTCACACAGTATATATATATCCTCTCATAGTGTCCTCACACAGTATATATATATCCTCTCAGTGTCCTCACACAGTATATATATATATATATATATATATATATTATATCCTCTCATAGTGTCCTCACACAGTATATATATATATCCTCTCATAGTGTCCCCACACAGTATATATATATCCTCTCATAGTGTCCTCACACAGTATATATATATCCTCTCATAGTGTCCTCACACAGTATATATATATCCTCTCAGTGTCCTCACACAGTATATATATATATATATATATATATATATATCCTCTCATAGTGTCCTCACACAGTATATATATATATCCTCTCATAGTGTCCCCACACAGTATATATATATCCTCTCATAGTGTCCTCACACAGTATATATATATCCTCTCAGTGTCCTCACACAGTATATATATATATATCCTCTCATAGTGTCCTCACACAGTATATATATATCCTCTCAGTGTCCTCACACAGTATATATATATAGTATATCCTCTCATAGTGTCCTCACACAGTATATATATATCCTCTCAGTGTCCTCACACAGTATATATATATATCCTCTCATAGTGTCCTCACACAGTATATATATATATCCTCTCATAGTGTCCTCACACAGTATATATATATCCTCTCATAGTGTCCTCACACAGTATATATATCCTCTCATAGTGTCCTCACACAGTATATATATATCCTCTCATAGTGTCCTCACACAGTATATATATCCTCTCATAGTGTCCTCACACAGTATATATATATATCCTCTCATAGTGTCCCCACACAGTATATATATCCTCTCATAGTGTCCCCACACAGTATATATATATATCCTCTCATAGTGTCCCCCACACAGTATATATATATATCCTCTCATAGTGTCCCTCACACAGTATATATATATCTCCTCTCATAGTGTCCTCACACAGTATATATATATCCTCTCATAGTGTCCCCACACAGTATATATATATCTCCTCTCATAGTGTCCTCACACAGTATATATATATCCTCTCATAGTGTCCCCCACACAGTATATATATCCTCTCATAGTGTCCTCACACAGTATATATATATCCTCTCATAGTGTCCCCACACAGTATATATATATATATATCCTCTCATAGTGTCCCCACACAGTATATATATATCTCCTCTCATAGTGTCCTCACACAGTATATATATATCCTCTCATAGTGTCCCCACACAGTATATATATCCTCTCATAGTGTCCTCACACAGTATATATATATCCTCTCATAGTGTCCCCACACAGTATATATATATATATATCTATCCTCTCATAGTGTCTTCACACAGTATATATATATATCCTCTCATAGTGTCCTCACACAGTATATATATATATATATTATATCCTCTCATAGTGTCCTCACACAGTATATATATATATATATCCTCTCATAGTGTCCCTCACACAGTATATATATCCTCTCAAAGTGTCCTCACACAGTATATATATCCTCTCATAGTGTCCTCACACAGTATATATATATATATATATATCTCCTCTCATAGTGTCTCACACAGTATATATATATATATCCTCTCCTAGTGTCCTCACACAGTATATATATATCTCCTCTCATAGTGTCCTCACACAGTATATATATATATCCTCTCATAGTGTCCTCACACAGTATATATATATATCCTCTCATAGTGTCCTCACACAGTATATATATATATCCTCTCATAGTGTCCTCACACAGTATATATATATATATCCTCTCATAGTGTCCTCACACAGTATATATATATATCCTCTCATAGTGTCCCCACACAGTATATATATATATCCTCTCATAGTGTCCCCACACAGTATATATATATATATATATATATATATATATATCCTCTCATAGTGTCCTCACACAGTATATATATATATCCTCTCATAGTGTCCTCACACAGTATATATATATATCCTCTCATAGTGTCCTCACACAGTATATATATATATATCCTCTCATAGTGTCCTCACACAGTATATATATATCCTCTCATAGTGTCCTCACACAGTATATATATATCCTCTCATAGTGTCCTCACACAGTATATATATATATCCTCTCATAGTGTCCTCACACAGTATATATATATCCTCTCATAGTGTCCTCACACAGTATTATATATCCTCTCATAGTGTCCTCACACAGTATATATATATCCTCTCAGTGTGTCCTCACACAGTATATATATATATCCTCTCATAGTGTCCTCACACAGTATATATATATCCTCTCATAGTGTCCTCACACAGTATATATATATATCCTCTCATAGTGTCCTCACACAGTATATATATATCCTCTCATAGTGTCCTCACACAGTATATATATCCTCTCATAGTGTCCTCACACAGTATATATATATCCTCTCATAGTGTCCTCACACAGTATATATATATATCCTCTCATAGTGTCCTCACACAGTATATATATATCCTCTCATAGTGTCCTCACACAGTATATATATATCCTCTCATAGTGTCCTCACACAGTATATATATATATATCCTCTCATAGTGTCCTCACACAGTATATATATATCCTCTCATAGTGTCCTCACACAGTATATATATATCCTCTCCTAGTGTCCTCACACAGTATATATATATCCTCTCATAGTGTCCTCACACAGTATATATATCCTCTCATAGTGTCCTCACACAGTATATATATATCTCCTCTCATAGTGTCCTCACACAGTATATATATATATCCTCTCATAGTGTCCTCACACAGTATATATATATCCTCTCATAGTGTCCTCACACAGTATATATATATATATATCCTCTCATAGTGTCCTCACACAGTATATATATATCCTCTCATAGTGTCCTCACACAGTATATATATATATCCTATCATAGTGTCCTCACACAGTATATATATATCCTCTCATAGTGTCCTCACACAGTATATATATATATCCTCTCATAGTGTCCTCACACAGTATATATATATCCTCTCATAGTGTCCTCACACAGTATATATATATATATCCTCTCATAGTGTCCTCACACAGTATATATATATCCTCTCATAGTGTCCTCACACAGTATATATATATCCTCTCATAGTGTCCTCACACAGTATATATATATCCTCTCATAGTGTCCTCACACAGTATATATATATATATATATATATATCCTCTCATAGTGTCCTCACACAGTATATATATATCCTCTCATAGTGTCCTCACACAGTATATATATATATATATATATATATCCTCTCATAGTGTCCCCACACAGTATATATATATCCTCTCATAGTGTCCTCACACAGTATATATATATATCCTCTCATAGTGTCCTCACACAGTATATATAATATATATATATATCCTTCTTCAGTGTGCTCACACAGTAATATATATATATATCCTCTCATAGTGTCCTCACACAGTATATATATATCCTCTCATAGTGTCCTCACACAGTATATATATATATATATATATTATATATATCCTCTCATAGTGTCCCCACACAGTATATATATATCCTCTCATAGTGTCCTCACACAGTATATATATATATATATATCTTCTCATAGTGTCCTCACACAGTATATATATATATATATATCCTCTCATAGTGTCCCCACACAGTATATATATATCCTCTCATAGTGTCCTCACACAGTATAATATATATCCTCTCATAGTGTCCTCACACAGTATATATATATATATCCTCTCATAGTGTCCTCACACAGTATATATATATATATCCTCTCATAGTGTCCTCACACAGTATATATATATATCCTCTCCTAGTGTCCTCACACAGTAATATATATATATCCTCTCATAGTGTCCTCACACAGTATATATATATATATCCTCTCATAGTGTCCTCACACAGTATATATATATATATCCTCTCATAGTGTCCTCACACAGTATATATATATATCCTCTCCTAGTGTCCTCACACAGTATATATACATCCTCTCATAGTGTCCTCACACAGTATATATATATCCTCTCCTAGTGTCCTCACACAGTTTATATATATATTTCCTCTCCTAGTGTCCTCACACAGTATATATAATATATATCCTCTCCTAGTGTCCTCACACAGTATATATATATATATATATATATCCTCTCATAGTGTCCTCACACAGTATATATATATATCCTCTCATAGTGTCCTCACACAGTATATATATATAATATCCTCTCATAGTGTCCTCACACAGTATATATATATATATCCTCTCATAGTGTCCTCACACAGTATATATATATCCTCTCATAGTGTCCTCACACAGTATATATATATATCCTCTCATAGTGTCCTCACACAGTATATATATATATCCTCTCATAGTGTCCTCACAACAGTATATATATATCCTCTACATAGTGTCCTCACACAGTATATATATATATCCTCTCATAGTGTCCTCACACAGTATATATATATATATATATCCTCTCATAGTGTCCTCACACAGTATATATATATATCCTCTCCTAGTGTCCTCACACAGTATATATATATATATCCTCTCCTAGTGTCCTCACACAGTATATATATATATATATCCTCTCCTAGTGTCCTCACACAGTATATATTATATATATATATATCCTCTCATAGTGTCCCTCACACAGTATATATATATATAAGTATATATATCCTCTCATAGTGTCCTCACACAGTATATATATATCCTCTCATAGTGTCCTCACACAGTAATATATATATCCTCTCATAGTGTCCTCACACAGTATATATATATCCTCTCATAGTGTCCTCACACAGTATATATATATATCCTCTCATAGTGTCCTCACACATGTATATATATATCCTCTCATAGTGTCCTCACACAGTATTATATATCATTTATCCTCTCATAGTGGTCCTCACACAGTATATTT
>NC_079200.1:1208349-1253349 GCF_029499605.1 Hyla sarda
ATAATCCTATGATGTGCCCCCCCATATATATAATCCTATGATGTGCCCCCCATATATATATAATCTTATGATGTGCCCCCCATATATATATAATCCTATGATGTGCCCCCCATATATATAATCCTATGATGTGCCCCCCATATATATATAATCCTATGATGTGCCCCCCATATATATAATCCTATGATGTGCCCCCCATATATATAATCCTATGATGTGCCCCCCATATATAATAATCCTATGATGTGCCCCCCATATATATATAATCCTATGATGTGCCCCCCCATATATATAATCCTATGATGTGCCCCCCATATATATAATCCTATGATGTGCCCCCCATATATATATAATCCTATGATGTGCCCCCCATATATATAATCCTATGATGTGCCCCCCATATATATAATCCTATGATGTGCCCCCATATATATAATCCTATGTGTCCCCCATATATATAATCCTATGATGTGTCCCCCATATATATATAATCCTATGATGTGCCCCCCATATATATAATCCTATGATGTGCCCCCCATATATATAATCCTATGATGTGCCCCCCATATATATAATCCTATGATGTGCCCCCCATATATATAATCCTATGATGTGCCCCCATATATATAATCCTATGATGTGCCCCCCGTATATATAATCCTATGATGTGCCCCCATATATATATATAATCCTATGATGTGCCCCCCATATATATATAATCCTATGATGTGCCCCCCCATATATATAATCCTATGATGTGCCCCCCATATATATAATCCTATGATGTGCCCCCCATATATATAATCCTATGATGTGCCCCCCCATATATATAATCCTATGATGTGCCCCCCATATATATAATCCTATGATGTGCCCCCCATAAATATATAATTCTATGATGTGCCCCCCATATATAATCCTATGATGTGCCCCCCATATATATAATCCTATGATGTGCCCCCCATATATATAATCCTATGATGTGCCCCCCCATATATATAATCCTATGATGTGCCCCCCCATATATATAATCCTATGATGTGCCCCCCCATATATATAATCCTATGATGTGCCCCCCATATATATAATCCTATGATGTGCCCCCCATATATATATAATCCTATGATGTGCCCCCCCCATATATATAATCCTATGATGTGCCCCCCATATATATAATCCTATAATGTGCCCCCATATATATAATCCTATGATGTGCCCCCCATATATATAATCCTATGATGTGCCCCCCATATATATATAATCCTATGATGTGCCCCCCATATATATAATCCTATGATGTGCCCCCATATATATATAATCCTATGATGTGCCCCCATATATATAATTCTATGATGTGCCCCCCATATATATATAATCCTATGATGTGCCCCCATATATATAATTCTATGATGTGCCCCCATATATATAATCCTATGATGTGCCCCTATATATATAATCCTATGATGTGCCCCCCCATATATATATAATCCTATGATGTGCCCCCCATATATATATAATCCTATGATGTGCCCCCCATATATATATAATCCTATGATGTGCCCCCCATATATATAATCCTATGATGTGCCCCCATATATATAATTCTATGATGTGCCCCCATATATATATATAATCCTATGATGTGCCCCCATATATATATAATCCCTATGATGTGCCCCCATATATATATAATCCTATGATGTGCCCCCCCCCCCATATATATATAATCCTATGATGTGCCCCCCATATATATATATAATCCTATGATGTGCCCCCCATATATATAATCCTATGATGTGCCCCCATATATATAATCCTATGATGTGCCCCCCATATATATAATCCTATGATGTGCCCATATATATAATCCTATGATGTGCCCATATATATAATCCTATGATGTGCCCCCCATATATATAATCCTATGATGTGCCCCATATATATAATCCTATGATGTCCCCCATATATATATAATCCTATGATGTACCCCCATATATATTATAATCCTATGATGTGCCCCCATATATATATAATCCTATGATGTGTCCCCATATATATAATCCTATGATGTGTGCCCATATATATAATCCTATGATGTGTCCCCATATATATATAATCCTATGATGTGTGCCCATATATATATAATCCTATGATGTGTCCCCATATATATATAATCCTATGATGTGTGCCCATATATATATAATCCTATGATGTGTCCCCCATATATATAATCCTATGATGTGCCCCCCATATATATAATCCTATGATGTGCCCCTATATATATATAATCCTACGATGTGTCCCCACATATATATAATCCTATGATGTGTCCCCATATATATATAATCCTATG
Organism: Hyla sarda; assembly: GCF_029499605.1. NCBI lineage: Eukaryota > Metazoa > Chordata > Amphibia > Anura > Hylidae > Hyla > Hyla sarda. The sequence goes on from NC_079200.1 coordinate 1,210,703, forward strand.
ATGTGCCCCCATATATATAATCCTATGATGTGTCCACATATATATATAATCCTATGATGTGCCCCCATATATATAATCCTATGATGTGCCCCCCATATATATAATCCTATGATGTGCCCTCCATATATATAATCCTATGATGTGCCCCATATATATAATCCTATGATGTGCCCCCCATATATATAATCCTATGATGTGCCCCCCATATATATAATCCTATGATGTGCCCCCCATATATATAATCCTATGATGTGCCCCCATATATATAATCCTATGATGTGCCCCTATATATATAATCCTATGATGTGCCCTCATATATATAATCCTATGATGTGCCCCCCATATATATATAATCCTATGATGTGCCCCCCATATATATAATCCTATGATGTGCCCCCCATATATATAATCCTATGATGTGCCCCCCCATATATATAATCCTATGATGTGCCCCCCCATATATATAATCCTATGATGTGCCCCCCATATATATAATCCTATGATGTGCCCCCATATATATAATTCCTATGATGTGCCCCCCCATATATATAATCCTATGATGTGCCCCCCATATATATAATCCTATGATGTGCCCCCATATATTATAATCCTATGATGTGCCCCCCATATATATAATTCTATGATGTGCCCCCCATATATATAATCCTGTGATGTGCCCCCATATATATATATAATCCTATGATGTGCCCCCCATATATATATAATCCTATTATGTGCCCCCCATATATATAATCCTATGATGTGCCCCCCATATATATAATCCTATGATGTGCCCCCCATATATATAATCCTATGATGTGCCCCCATATATATAATTCTATGATGTGCCCCCATATATATGTAATTCTATGATGTGCCCCCATATATATGTAATCCTATGATGTGCCCCCCATATATATAATCCTATGATGTGCCCCCATATATATAATCCTATGATGTGCCCCATATATATGTAATTCTATGATGTGCCCCCATATATATGTAATTCTATGATGTGCCCCCATATATATAATCCTATGATGTGCCCCCATATATATAATCCTATGATGTGCCCCCCATATATATAATCCTATGATGTGCCCCCCATATATATGTAATTCTATGATGTGCCCCCCATATATATGTAATCCTATGATGTGCCCCCCATATATATAATCCTATGATGTGCCCCCCATATATATATAATCCTATGATGTGCCCCCATATATATAATCCTATGATGTGCCCCCCATATATATAATCCTATGATGTGCCCCCCATATATATAATTCCTATGATGTGCCCCCATATATATAATCCTATGATGTGCCCCCCATATATATATAATCCTATTATGTGCCCCCCATATATATAATCCTATGATGTGCCCCCCATATATATATAATCCTATGATGTGCCCCCCATATATATAATTCTATGATGTGCCCCCATATATATATAATCCTATGATGTGCCCCCCATATATATAATTCTATGATGTGCCCCATATATATGTAATTCTATGATGTGCCCCCATTTATATATAATCCTATGATGTGCCCCCCATATATATGTAATCCTATGATGTGCCCCCATATATATGTAATCCTATGATGTGCCCCCCATATATATAATCCTATGATGTGCCCCCCATATATATAATCCTATGATGTGCCCCATATACATATATATAATCCTATGATGTGCCCCCCATATATATAATCCTATGATGTGCCCCCCATATATATAATCCTATGATGTGCCCCCCATATATATAATCCTATGATGTGCCCCCCCATATATATAATCTTATGATGTGCCCCCATATATATAATCCTATGATGTGCCCCCCATATATATAATCCTATGATGTGCCCCCATATATATAATCCTATGATGTGCCCCCCATATATATAATCCTATGATGTGCCCCCATATATATAATCCTATGATGTGCCCCCCATATATATAATCCTATGATGTGCCCCCATATATATAATCCTATGATGTGCCCCCCATATATATAATCCTATGATGTGCCCCCATATATATAATCCTATGATGTGCCCCCCATATATATAATCTTATGATGTGCCCCCATATATATAATCCTATGATGTGCCCCCCCATATATATAATCTTATGATGTGCCCCCATATATATAATCCTATGATGTGCCCCCCATATATATAATCCTTATGATGTGCCCCCCATATATATAATCCTATGATGTGCCCCCATATATATAATCCTATGATGTGCCCCCATATATATAATCCTATGATGTGCCCCCCATATATAAGCCTTATGATGTGCCCCCCATATATAATCCTATGATGTGCTCCCATATATATATATATATATATAATCCTATGATGTGCCCCCCATATATAAGCTTATGATGTGCCCCCATATATATAATCCTATGATGTGCCCAAATATATATAATCCTATGATGTGCCCCCATATATATAATCCTATGATGTGCCTCCATATATATAATCCTATGATGTTCCCCCATATATATAATCCTATGATGTGCCCCGCATATATATAATCCTATGATGTGCCCCCCATATATATAATCCTATGATGTGCCCCCCATATATATATATAATCCTATGATGTGCCCCCCATATATATATAATCCTATGATGTGCCCCCCATATATATATATAATCCTATGATGTGCCCCCCCATATATATATATAATACCTATGATGTGCCCCCCACATTATATAATCCTATGATGTGCCCCCCACATATATAATCCTATGATGTACCCCCATATATATAATCCTATGATGTGCCCCCCATATATATATAATCTTATGATGTGCCCCCATATATATATATAATCCTATGATGTGCCCCCCCATATATATATATAATCCTATGATGTGCCCCCCATATATATAATCCTATGATGTGCCCCCCATATATATAATCCTATGATGTGCCCCCCATATATATAATCCTATGATGTGCCCCCCCATATATATAATCCTATGATGTGCCCCCCATATATATAATCCTATGATGTGCCCCTCATATATATAATCCTATGATGTGCCCCCCATATATATAATCCTATGATGTGCCCCCCATATATATAATCCTATGATGTGCCCCCCATATATATAATCCTATGATGTGCCCCCCATATATATAATCCTATGATGTGCCCCCCATATATATAATCCTATGATGTGCCCCCCATATATATAATCCTATGATGTGCCCCCATATATATAATCCTATGATGTGCCCCCATATATATAATCCTATGATGTGCTCCCCATATATATATAATCCTATGATGTGCCCCCATATATGTAATCCTATGATGTGCCCCCCATATATATAATCCTATGATGTGCCCCCATATATATAATCCTATGATGTGCCCCCCATATATATAATCCTATGATGTGCCCCCCCATATATATAATCCTATGATGTGCCCCCCATATATATAATCCTATGATGTGCCCCCCATATATATAATCCTATGATGTGCCCCCCATATATATAATCCTATGATGTGCCCCCCATATATATAATCCTATGATGTGCCCCCCATATATATAATCCTATGATGTGCCCCCCATATATATAATCCTATGATGTGCCCCCATATATATAATCCTATGATGTGCCCCCATATATATAATCCTATGATGTGCCCCCATATATATATATAATCCTATGATGTGCCCCCCATATATATAATCCTATTATGTGCCCCCCATATATATAATCCTATGATGTGCCCCCCATATATATAATCCTATGATGTGCCCCCCATATATATAATCCTATGATGTGCCCCCCATATATATAATCCTATGATGTGCCCCCCATATATATAATCCTATGATGTGCCCCCCATATATATAATCCTATGATGTGCCCCCATATATATAATCCTATGATGTGCCCCCATATATATAATCCTATGATGTGCCCCCATATATATAATCCTATGATGTGCCCCCATATATATAATCCTATGATGTGCCCCCATATATATATATAATCCTATGATGTGCCCCCATATATATAATCCTATGATGTGCCCCGCATATATATAATCCTATGATGTGCCCCCCATATATATAATCCTATGATGTGCCCCCATATATATAATCCTATGATGTGCCCCCATATATATATTATCCTATGATGTGCCCCAATATATATAATCCTATGATGTGCCCCCATATATATAATCCTATGATGTGCCCCCATATATATAATCCTATGATGTGCCCCCCCATATATATAATCCTATGATGTGCCCCCCATATATAATCCTATGATGTGCCCCCATATATATAATCCTATGATGTGCCCCCCATATATATAATCCTATGATGTGCCCCCCATATATATAATCCTATGATGTGCCCCCATATATATATAATCCTATGATGTGCCCCCCATATATATAATCCTATGATGTGCCCCCCATATATATATAATCCTATGATGTGCCCCCCATATATATAATCCTATGATGTGCCCCCCATATATATAATTCTATGATGTGCCCCCCATATATATAATCCTGTGATGTGCCCCCATATATATATAATCCTATGATGTGCCCCCCATATATATATAATCCTATTATGTGCCCCCCATATATATAATCCTATGATGTGCCCCCCATATATATAATCCTATGATGTGCCCCCCATATATATAATCCTATTATGTGCCCCCCATATATATAATCCTATGATGTGCCCCCATATATATATATAATCCTATGATGTGCCCCCATATATATAATCCTATGATGTGCCCCGCATATATATAATCCTATGATGTGCCCCCATATATATAATCCTATGATGTGCCCCCATATATATAATCCTATGATGTGCCCCCCATATATATATTATCCTATGATGTGCCCCCAATATATATAATCCTATGATGTGCCCCCATATATATAATCCTATGATGTGTCCCCCATATATATAATCCTATGATGTGCCCCCCCATATATATAATCCTATGATGTGCCCCCCATATATAATCCTATGATGTGCCCCCATATATATAATCCTATGATGTGCCCCCCATATATATAATCCTATGATGTGCACCCCATATATATAATCCTATGATGTGCCCCCATATATATATAATCCTATGATGTGCCCCCCATATATATAATCCTATGATGTGCCCCCCATATATATATAATCCTATGATGTGCCCCCATATATATAATCCTATGATGTGCCCCCCATATATATAATTCTATGATGTGCCCCCCATATATATAATCCTGTGATGTGCCCCCATATATATATAATCCTATGATGTGCCCCCCATATATATATAATCCTATTATGTGCCCCCCATATATATAATCCTATGATGTGCCCCCCATATATATAATCCTATGATGTGCCCCCATATATATAATTCTATGATGTGCCCCATATATATGTAATTCTATGATGTGCCCCCATATATATGTAATCCTATGATGTGCCCCCCATATATATAATCCTATGATGTGCCCCCATATATATAATCCTATGATGTGCCCCATATATATGTAATTCTATGATGTGCCCCCATATATATGTAATTCTATGATGTGCCCCCCATATATATAATCCTATGATGTGCCCCCATATATATAATCCTATGATGTGCCCCATATATATGTAATTCTATGATGTGCCCCCATATATATGTAATTCTATGATGTGCCCCCATTTATATATATAATCCTATGATGTGCCCCCCATATATATAATCCTATGATGTGCCCCCCATATATATAATCCTATGATGTGCCCCCCATATATATGTAATTCTATGATGTGCCCCCATATATATGTAATCCTATGATGTGCCCCCCATATATATAATCCTATGATGTGCCCCCATATATATATAATCCTATGATGTGCCCCCATATATATAATCCTATGATGTGCCCCCCCATATATATAATCCTATGATGTGCCCCCATATATAATTCTATGATGTGCCCCCATATATATATAATCATATGATGTGCCCCCCATATATATATAATCCTATTATGTGCCCCCCATATATATAATCCTATGATGTGCCCCCCATATATATGTAATCCTATAATGTGCCCCCATATATATGTAATCCTATGATGTGCCCCATATATATATAATCCTATGATGTGCCCCCCCATATATATATATAATCCTATGATGTGCCCCCCATATATATAATCCTATGATGTGCCCACATATATATAATCCTATGATGTGCCCCATATATATATAATCCTATGATGTGCCCCCCCATATATATATATAATCCTATGATGTGCCCCCCATATATATAATCCTATGATGTGCCCACATATATATAATCCTATGATGTGCCCCCATATATATAATCCTATGATGTGCCCCCCCATATATATAATCTTATGATGTGCCCCCCATATATATAATCCTATGATGTGCCCCCCCATATATATAATCTTATGATGTGCCCCCATATATATAATCCTATGATGTGCCCCCCATATATATAATCCTATGATGTGACCCCCCATATATATAATCCTATGATGTGCCCCCATATATATAATCCTATGATGTGCCCCCCATATATATAATCCTATGATGTGCCCCCCATATATAAGCTTATGATGTGCCCCCCATATATAATCCTATGATGTGCTCCATATATATATATATATATATATATATATATATATATATATAATCCTATGATGTGCCCCCCATATATAAGCTTATGATGTGCCCCCCATATATATAATCCTATGATGTGCCCCCATATATATAATCCTATGATGTGCTCCCATATATATAATCCTATGATGTTCCCCCATATATATAATCCTATGATGTGCCCCGCATATATATAATCCTATGATGTGCCCGCATATATATATATAATCCTATGATGTGCCCCCCATATATATAATCCTATGATGTGCCCCCCATATATATATATATAATCCTATGATGTGCCCCCCATATATATATATATAATCCTATGATGTGCCCCCCATATATATATATAATCCTATGATGTGCCCCCCCATATATATATATATAATCCTATGATGTGCCCCCCACATATATAATCCTATGATGTGCCCCCCATATATATAATCCTATGATGTGCCCCCCACATATATAATCCTATGATGTGCCCCCCATATATATAATCCTATGATGTGCCCCCCATATATATATATAATCCTATGATGTGCCCCCCCATATATATATATATAATCCTATGATGTGCCCCCCACATATATAATCCTATGATGTGCCCCCCATATATATAATCCTATGATGTGCCCCCCACATATATAATCCTATGATGTGCCCCCCATATATATAATCCTATGATGTGCCCCCCATATATATAATCCTATGATGTGCCCCCCACATATATAATCCTATGATGTACCCCCCATATATATAATCCTATGATGTGCCCCCCATATATATATAATCCTATGATGTGCCCCCCATATATATATATATATATATAATCCTATGATGTGCCCCCCCATATATATATATAATCCTATGATGTGCCCCCCATATATATAATCCTATGATGTGCCCCCCATATATATAATCCTATGATGTGCCCCCCATATATATAATCCTATGATGTGCCCCCCCATATATATAATCCTTTGATGTGCCCCCCATATATATAATCCTATGATGTGCCCCCCATATATATAATCCTATGATGTGCCCCCCATATATATAATCCTATGATGTGCCCCCCATATATATAATCCTATGATGTGCCCCCATATATATAATCCTATGATGTACCCCCCCATATATATATAATCCTATGATGTGCCCCCCCCATATATATAATCCTATGATGTGCCCCCATATATATAATCCTATGATGTGCCCCCCATATATATAATCCTATGATGTGCCCCCCATATATATAATCCTATGATGTGCCCCCCATATATATAATCCTATGATGTGCCCCCCATATATATATATAATCCTATGATGTGCCCCCCATATATATAATCCTATGATGTGCCCCCCCATATATATAATCCTATGATGTGCCCCCCATATATATATAATCCTATGATGTGCCCCCCCATATATATAATCCTATGATGTGCCCCCCCATATATATAATCCTATGATGTGCCCCCCATATATATAATCCTATGATGTGCCCCCCCATATATATAATCCTATGATGTGCCCCCCCATATATATAATCCTATGATGTGCCCCCCCATATATATAATCCTATGATGTGCCCCCCCATATATATAATCCTATGATGTGCCCCCCCATATATATATAATCCTATGATGTGCCCCCCCATATATATATATAATCCTATGATGTGCCCCCCCATATATATAATCCTATGATGTGCCCCCCCATATATATAATCCTATGATGTGCCCCCCCATATATATATAATCCTATGATGTGCCCCCCCATATGTATATATAATCCTATGATGTGCCCCCCCATATATATAATCCTATAATGTGCCCCCCCATATATATATAATCCTATGATGTGCCCCCCATATATATATAATCCTATGATGTGCCCCCCATATATATATATATATATATATATATAATCCTATGATGTGCCCCCATATATATAATCCTATGATGTGCCCCCCATATATATATATATATATATAATCCTATGATGTGCCCCCATATATATAATCCTATGATGTGCCCCCATATATATAATCCTATGATGTGCCCCCCATATATATAATCCTATGATGTGCCCCCATATATATAATCCTATGATGTGCCCCCCATATATATAATCCTATGATGTGCCCCCCATATATATAATCCTATGATGTGCCCCCCCATATATATATATAATCCTATGATGTGTCCCCATATATATAATCCTATGATGTGCCCCCCCATATATATAATCCTATAATGTGCCCCCCATATATATATAATCCTATGATGTGCCCCCCATATATATAATCCTATGATGTACCCCCCATATATATAATCCTATGATGTGCCCCCCATATATATATAATCCTATGATGTGCCCCCATATATATAATCCTATGATGTGCCCCCCATATATATAATCCTATGATGTGCCCCCCATATATATAATCCTATGATGTGCCCCCCATATATAATCCTATGATGTGCCCCCATATATATAATCCTATGATGTGCCCCCCATATATATAATCCTATGATGTACCCCCATATATATAATCCTATGATGTGCCCCCCATATATATATAATCCTATGATGTGCCCCCCATATATATAATCCTATGATGTGCCCCCCATATATATATATATAATCCTATGATGTGCCCCCATATATAATCCTATGATGTGCCCCCCATATATATAATCCTATGATGTGCCCCCATATATCTAATCCTATGATGTGCCCCCCCATATATATATAATCCTATGATGTGCCCCCCATATATATAATCCTATGATGTGCCCCCCATATATATATATATAATCCTATGATGTGCCCCCCATATATATATATAATCCTATGATGTACCCCCATATATATAATCCTATGATGTGCCCCCCATATATATATATAATCCTATGATGTGCCCCCCATATATATATATATAATCCTATGATGTGCCCCCCATATATATAATCCTATGATGTGCCCCCCATATATATATAATCCTATGATGTGCCCCCCATATATATATATATATAATCCTATGATGTGCCCCCCCATATATATAATCCTATGATGTGTCCCCCATATATATAATCCTATGATGTGCCCCCCATATATATATAATCCTATGATGTGCCCCCCATATATATATATAATCCTATGATGTGCCCCCCATATATATAATCCTATGATGTGCCCCCCATATATATAATCCTATGATGTGCCCCCCATATATATAATCCTATGATGTGTCCCCCATATATATAATCCTATGATGTGCCCCCCATATATAATCCTATGATGTGCCCCCCATATATAATCCTATGATGTGCCCCCCCATATATATATAATCCTATGATGTGCCCCCCATATATATAATCCTATGATGTGCCCCCCATATATATATAATCCTATGATGTGCCCCCCATATATATATAATCCTATGATGTACCCCCATATATATAATCCTATGATGTGCCCCCTATATATATAATCCTATGATGTACCCCCATATATATAATCCTATGATGTGCCCCCCATATATATATATATATAATCCTATGATGTGCCCCCCATATATATATATAATCCTATGATGTGCCCCCCATATATATAATCCTATGATGTGCCCCCCATATATATATAATCCTATGATGTGCCCCCCATATATATATAATCCTATGATGTGCCCCCCATATATATAATCCTATGATGTGCCCCCCATATATATAATCCTATGATGTGCCCCCCATATATATAATCCTATGATGTGTCCCCCATATATATAATCCTATGATGTGTCCCCCATATATATAATCCTATGATGTGCCCCCCATATATATAATCCTATGATGTGCCCCCCATATATATATAATCCTATGATGTGCCCCCCATATATATATAATCCTATGATGTGCCCCCCATATATATAATCCTATGATGTGCCCCCCATATATATAATCCTATGATGTACCCCCCCATATATATAATCCTATGATGTGCCCCCCCATATATATATAATCCTATGATGTGCCCCCCCATATATATATAATCCTATGATGTGCCCCCCATATATATAATACTATGATGTGCCCCCCATATATATAATCCTATGATGTGCCCCCATATATATAATCCTATGATGTGCCCCCCATATATATATAATCCTATGATGTGCCCCCCCATATATATAATCCTATAATGTGCCCCCCCATATATATATAATACTATGATGTGCCCCCCATATATATAATCCTATGATGTACCCCCATATATATAATCCTATGATGTGCCCCCCATATATATATAATCCTATGATGTGCCCCCCATATATATAATCCTATGATGTGCCCCCCATATATATATATATAATCCTATGATGTACCCCCCATATATATAATCCTATGATGTGTCCCCCATATATATAATCCTATGATGTGCCCCCCATATATATAATCCTATGATGTGCCCCCATATATATAATCCTATGATGTGCCCCCCCATATATATATAATCCTATGATGTGCCCCCCATATATATAATCCTATGATGTACCCCCATATATATAATCCTATGATGTGCCCCCCATATATAATCCTATGATGTGCCCCCCATATATATATATAATCCTATGATGTGCCCCCCATATATATATATAATCCTATGATGTGCCCCCCATATATATATATAATCCTATGATGTGCCCCCATATATATATATAATCCTATGATGTGCCCCCCCATATATATATATAATCCTATGATGTGCCCCCCATATATATAATCCTATGATGTGCCCCCCATATATATAATCCTATGATGTGCCTCCTATATATATAATCCTATGATGTGCCCCCCATATATATATAATCCTATGATGTGCCCCCCATATATATATATAATCCTATGATGTGCCCCCATATATATAATCCTATGATGTGCCCCCCATATATATATAATCCTATGATGTGCCCCCCATATATATATAATCCTATGATGTGCCCCCCATATATATATAATCCTATGATGTGCCCCCCATATATATATAATCCTATGATGTGCCCCCCCATATATATAATCCTATGATGTGCCCCATATACATATATAATCCTATGATGTGCCCCCCATATATATAATCCTATGATGTGCCCCATATACATATATAATCCTATAATGTGCCCCCATATATATAATCCTATGATGTGCCCCCATATATATAATCCTATGATGTGCCCCCTATATATATAATCCTATGATGTGCCCCCCATATATATATAATCCTATGATGTGCCCCCCATATATATATATATATAATCCTATGATGTGCCCCATATATATATATAATCCTATGATGTGCCCCCCATATATATATAATCCTATGATGTGCCCCCCATATATATAATCCTATGATGTGCCCCCATATATATAATCCTATGATGTGCCCCCTATATATATAATCCTATTATGTGCCCCCCATATATATATAATCCTATGATGTGCCCCCCATATATATATATATAATCCTATGATGTGCCCCATATACATATATAATCCTATGATGTGCCCCCCATATATATAATCCTATGATGTGCCCCCATATATATAATCCTATGATGTGCCCCCATATATATAATCCTATGATGTGCCCCCTATATATATAATCCTATGATGTGCCCCCCATATATATATAATCCTATGATGTGCCCCCCATATATATATATATATATATAATCCTATGATGTGCCCCATATATATATATAATCCTATGATGTGCCCCCCATATATATATAATCCTATGATGTGCCCCCCATATATATAATCCTATGATGTGCCCCCATATATATAATCCTATGATGTGCCCCCTATATATATAATCCTATGATGTGCCCCCCATATATATATAATCCTATGATGTGCCCCCCATATATATATATATAATCCTATGATGTGCCCCATATATATATATAATCCTATGATGTGCCCCCCATATATATAATCCTATGATGTGCCCCCTATATATATATAATCCTATGATGTACCCCCATATATATATAATCCTATGATGTGCCCCCCATATATATATATAATCCTATGATGTGCCCTCCATATGAGCCTACAACTTTTCAGAGCTATTATTTTTAACCCCTTCCTGACCTTTATAATGGGTCAGTTGGGGGGGGGGGACCTGGCGCGGGGCTCAGATGTGAACCAGCAGATGCTATGAACCATTATCTGCCGGTACTGACGGACATTGTAGATCGCTCTGATGTTTGTTAGTTAAATGGTTAAATGCTGGTAATACCAGTAAGTGTTTAGTGGTCCCATCGGCCCCCCTCTGATGTAATCCCAGGGTGCCAATGAGTTGATGGAGAATCCAAGGCCCTTACTTGTATCTTGTGTGAGGATTGTTAGAGCTTCATGTTAGTAATGGAGCACTGACAACACTGATCAATGTAACGCCATAGAATCCACTGATCACCTGACCCCCTGGGATCATTTGTTTTGTTTTATAGGTTGAAAGAAAAACACGAAAACTTTAAAAAAATAAAAGAACTTTCCGCTATGTTCTGACCCCTAACGTTTTTATTTTCCCCCCTACGGAGCCGAGTTAGGGTTTATTTTTTGCGCCATGCGCTGTAGTTTATAATGGTTTATATGGTACCGAAAATGTTATTAATATTTTTATTGGGAGGGTTTTTTAATATTTTTTACTTTTTCATACACTTTTGGGCCCTAATATAAGCCGACTGGACTCCGGGTGCTCATTGTCCAACTGTATCCGATTTCCTGACCAGACCGACTACGAGTCAAACGGTGACACCGGACGGCTGATTAAAGTCAATGGATTTCGGCGCCGGTCCGGCTGGGGTACGGGAGCGCACAGTTTTCCCCTCCCCCAGCTGGATCCGACACCCTTAGGCTGAAAACGTGGTGTGAAGTACCTGATATTAGGGCCCTAAGGTGTATGAAATAGTAAAAAACATAAAAAAACCCTCCCAATAAGAATTGTAATAACATTTTCGGTACCATTATAAACGACAGCGCATGGCGCAAAAAATAAACCATAACTCGGGTCCGAAGGGGGGAAAATAATAAAGTTAGGGGGCAGAACATAGCGGAAAGTTCTTTCGTTATTTTTTTTTTAAGTTTTCGTGTTTTTCTTTCTAACCATAAAACAAAACAAATGATCCACGTTTGGTCTGATTGGAATCGCAACGACCTGTAGAATAAAGTTTCCCATCCGTTTTACCGTATTGTGAACTCTGAAAAAATTATTGCCCCATAAATTTGCGCAGTTCTATATTTTTTCCCCAATTTTGGCCCCACCTATAATTATTTCCTAACCTAATAATACGTTGTATAATAAAATAAAATGCGCTAATAAAAAGTACGCCTTGTCCCGCAAAGTAGCACAACTTCATCAGTGGAATAATAAAAAAAGGTCTTAGGAGGTACGGAGGAAAAAAACGTAAGTAAATAAAAATTTGAGGGGTTGTGAATGGGTTAAACATCATTATCTGACCCCGTGTATGGGGATGTATGAGGCTACATTTTTTTTTGTTTACGCCGTTCACCGTGGGGTTTTGCTAAAGTTATATTTTAATAGTTCATATATTTGCGCACACGGGGATACCATATATGTATGAGAGGGACGCATTGATTTACCTTTCAGGGACAGTGTGGATGCTCTGGAGGAGGCAGACACTGTAATAGGAGACTTGTATGAGTAATCAGTAGATTGCTTATACAGATCAGTACCTTAAAGGGGTACTCCGGTGGAAAAACATTTTATGTACATCATCTGGTGCCAGAAAGTTCTACAGATTTGTAAATTACTTCTACATAAAAATCTTAATCCTTCCAGTACTTATCAGCTGCTGTATGCTCCACAGGAAGTTGTGTAGTTCTTTCAAGTCTGACCACAGTGCTCTCTGCTGCCACCTCTGTCCATGTCAGGAACTGTCCAGAGCAGGGGCAAATCCCCATAGCAAACCTCTCTGCTGTGGACAGTTCCTGATATGGACAGAGGTGGCAGCAGAGAGCACTGTGGTCAGACTGGAAAGAACTACACAACTTCCTGTGGAGCATACAGCAGCTAAGTATTGGAAGGATTAAGATTTTTATATAGAAGTAATTTACAAATTTGGAGAACTTTCTGGCACCAGCCCCCCCCCCCCCATTAGGTAGATAGGTTATTCCAATAATTAGGCTGCCCCCCCCCCCCCATTCGGGAGATAGGTTGTTCCAGTAGGTGGGTCTCCCTCATTAGGTAGATAGGTTGTTCCAGTAAGTAGGTGTCCCTGCCCCCATTTGGTAGATAGGTTGTTCCAGTAGGTGAGTTCCCCCATTAGGTTGATAGGTTGTTCCAGTAGGTAGGTCCTCCCACCATTAGGTAGGTTGTTCCAGTAGGTGGCTGTCCCCCCCATTAGGTAGATAGGTTGTTCCAGTAGGTAGGTGCCCCCCCCCCATTAGGTAGATAGGTTGTTCCAGTAGGTAGGTGTCCCCCCCATTAGGTAGATAGGTTGTTCCAGTAGGTGGTTGTCCCCCCCATTAAGTAGATAGGTTGTTCCAGTAGGTAGGTGTCCCCCCATTAGGTAGATAGGTTGTTCCAGTAGGTAGGTGTCCCCCCCATTAGGTAGATAGGTTGTTCCCATAGGTAGGTGTCCCCCCCATTATGTAGATAGGTTGTTCCAGTAGGTAGGTGTCCCCCCATTAGGTAGATAGGTTGTTCCAGTAGGTAGGTGTCCCCCCCATTAGGTAGATAGGTTGTTCCCATAGGTAGGTGTCCCCCCCATTATGTAGATAGGTTGTTCCAGTAGGTAGGTGTCCCCCCCCCCATTAGGTAGATAGGTTGTTCCCATAGGTAGGTGTCCCCCCCCCATTAGGCAGATAGGTTGGGCTCCCCCATAGTCACCTCCTTTTTTTCCCACTTCTAGGCTACAGACGGCCTCCTCCTGCAGTCACTAGAGGCCGGGAGAGTCTCTACCTTGGGGATGCGCCCAATGATGTCACTTATTATGCGCATTGTGGAGTAAGAAACGCTCCGGCCTCTAGTGACCGTATACTTAGGATCACCTGAGGTCGTGCTAAGACACTGGGGTCCATCGTGGTGTCCTGCGGCCCCCTGGTTGGGAACCACTGGGACGTCCTGCGTTCTCCACAATGAAGCCCCCAAATCTTCCTGTATTATGGAACCAGGGGGTCGGCCCTTACAGATCATCACATGGGGTCCCAGAGGTCGGAGCCCTAAATATTGTGCAACAAGTATCCAGAAATAAGAGGGGCCCAGAAGACGCCCCCAGGACCTCTCCTACAGGGGGCGCTGTACACAGCAGGTGGAGACCCCCGTATTCAGGCTCCTGTATCTACATTACCGGGGTCCCGCGCTCTCCGCTGTCGCACACCCCCTGGCGGGGTCACGTGATAATTACCGGGGTCCCGCGCTCTCCGCTGTCGCACAACCCCTGGCGGGGCCCTGTGGTCACGTGACGTGGAGTAGACATCTCAGCAGCGCCACCTGGCGGCCTCTTTCCCGCTCTGCAGTTCCCGCCCCGCACACTGCTGGTGACGTCACAGGCGGCGATGATGGCTGAACCGGGCCCCGGGCGATCTCTGGGCTCCTATTCCCCGGTAGACTACATGAGCATTACCAGCTTCCCCCGACTGCCCGAGGAGGAGACCGGGGGCGAGCCCGTGCCGAGAACCGGGGAGGATGACACCTTCCTGGGGGAGCATGACTCCGGTAACCTGCTGTGCCCGCTCCTTATAATAAATACAGTGCATGGCGTGTGTGAGAGGAGGGCTCCATCACCCTCTATATACCCTATAGAGGAGGGCTCCATCACCCTGTATATACCCTATAGAGGAGGGCTCCATCACCCTGTATATACCCTATAGAGGAGGGCTCCATCACCCTCTATATACCCTATAGAGGAGGGCTCCATCACCCTGTATATACCATATAGAGGAGGGCTCCATCACCCTGTATATACCCTATAGAGGAGGGCTCCATCACCCTGTATATACCATATAGAGGAGGGCTCCATCACCCTGTATATACCCTATAGAGGAGGGCTCCATCACCCTGTATATACCCTATAGAGGAGGGCTCCATCACCCTCTATATACCCTATAGAGGAGGGCTCCATCACCCTGTATATACCATATAGAGGAGGGCTCCATCACCCTGTATATACCCTATAGAGCAGGGCTCCATCACCCTGTATATACCCTATAGAGGAGGGCTCCATCATCCTGTATATACCATATAGAGGAGGGCTCCATCATCCTGTATATACCATATAGAGGAAGGCTCCATCATCCTGTATATACCATATAGAGGAGGGCTCCATCACCCTGTATATACCATATAGAGGAGGGCTCCATCACCCTGTATATACCCTATAGAGGAGGGCTCCATCACCCTGTATATACCCTATAGAGGAGGGCTCCATCACCCTGTATATACCCTATAGAGGAGGGCTCCATCACCCTCTATATACCCTATAGAGGAGGGCTCCATCACCCTGTATATACCATATAGAGGAGGGCTCCATCACCCTGTATATACCCTATAGAGCAGGGCTCCATCACCCTGTATATACCCTATAGAGGAGGGCTCCATCACCCTGTATATACCCTATAGAGGAGGGCTCCATCATCCTGTATATACCCTATAGAGGAAGGCTCCATCATCCTGTATATACCATATAGAGGAGGGCTCCATCACCCTGTATATACCATATAGAGGAGGGCTCCATCACCCTGTATATACCCTATAGAGGAGGGCTCCATCATCCTGTATATACCCTATAGAGGAGGGCTCCATCACCCTGTATATACCATATAGAGGAGGGCTCCATCACCCTGTATATACCCTATAGAGGAGGGCTCCATCATCCTGTATATACCCTATACAGCAGTTCTCCATCACCCTGTATATACCCTATAGAGGAGGGCTCCATCATCCTGTATATACCATATAGAGGAGGGCTCCATCACCCTGTATATACCATATAGAGGAGGGCTCCATCACCCTGTATATACCCTATAGAGGAGGGCTCCATCATCCTGTATATACCCTATGCAGCAGTTCTCCATCACCCTGTATATACCCTATAGAGGAGGGCTCCATCATCCTGTATATACCATATAGAGGAGGGCTCCATCATCCTGTATATACCATATAGAGGAGGGCTCCATCATCCTGTATATACCATATAGAGGAGGGCTCCATCATCCTGTATATACCCTATAGAGGAGGGCTCCATCATCCTGTATATACCCTATAGAGGAGGGCTCCATCCTCCTGTATATACCATATAGAGGAGGGCTCCATCACCCTGTATATACCCTATAGAGGAGGGCTCCATCATCCTGTATATACCCTATAGAGGAGGGCTCCATCATCCTGTATATACCCTATAGAGGATGGCTCCATTATCCTGTATATACCCTATAGAGGAGGGCTCCATCATCCTGTATATACCATATAGAGGAGGGCTCCATCACCCTGTATATACCATATAGAGGAGGGCTCCATCATCCTGTATATACCATATAGAGGAGGGCTCCATCATCCTCTATATACCCTATAGAGCAGGGCTCCATCATCCTATATATACCATATAGAGGAGGGCTCCATCATCCTGTATATACCATATAGAGGAGGGCTCCATCATCCTGTATATACCATATAGAGCAGGGATCCATCATCCTGTATATACCATATAGAGGAGGGCTCCATCATCCTGTATATACCATATAGAGGAGGGCTCCATCATCCTGTATATACCATATAGAGCAGGGCTCCATCATCCTGTATATACCATATAGAGGAGGGCTCCATCATCCTGTATATACCATATAGAGGAGGGCTCCATCATCCTATATATACCATATAGAGGAGGGCTCCATCACCCTGTATATACCATATAGAGGAGGGCTCCATCATCCTGTATATACCATATAGAGGAGGGCTCCATCATCCTGTATATACCCTATAGAGCAGGGATCCATCATCCTGTATATACCATATAGAGCAGGGCTCCATCATCCTGTATATACCATATAGAGGAGGGCTCCATCATCCTATATATATCATATAGAGGAGGGCTCCATCACCCTGTATATACCATATAGAGGAGGGCTCCATCATCCTGTATATACCCTATAGAGGAGGGCTCCATCATCCTGTATATACCCTATAGAGGAGGGCTCCATCACCCTGTATATACCATATAGAGGAGGGCTCCATCGTCCTGTATATACCCTATAGAGGAGGGCTCCATCACCCTGTATATACCCTATAGAGGAGGGCTCCATCATCCTGTATATACCCTATAGAGGAGGGCTCCATCATCCTGTATATACCATATAGAGGAGGGCCCCATCATCCTGTATATACCCTATAGAGGAGGGCTCATCATCCTGTATATACCCTATAGAGGAGGGCTCCATCATCCTGTATATACCCTATAGAGCAGGGATCCATCATCCTGTATATACCCTATAGAGGAGGGCTCCATCATCCTGTATATACCATATAGAGCAGGGCTCCATCATCCTGTATATACCCTATAGAGGAGGGCTCCATCATCCTATATATACCATATAGAGGAGGGCTCCATCATCCTGTATATACCATATAGAGGAGGGCTCCATCACCCTGTATATACCATATAGAGGAGGGCTCCATCATCCTGTATATACCCTATAGAGGAGGGCTCCATCATCCTGTATATACCATATAGAGGAGGGCTACATCATCCTTTATATACCATATAGAGTAGGGCTACATCATCCTATATATACCATATAGAGGACAGGGCTCCATCATCCTGTATATACCATATAGAGGAGGCCTCATAATCCTGTATATACCATATAGAGTAGGGCTCCATCATCCTGTATATACCATATAGAGCAGGGCTCCATCATCCTATATATACCATATAGAGGAGGGCTCCATCATCCTGTATATACCATATAGAGCAGGGCTCCATCATACTGTATATACCATATAGAGGAGGTCTCCATCATCCTGTATATACCCTATAGAGGAGGGTTCCATCATCCTGTATATACCCTATAGAGGAGGGCTCCATCATCCTGTATATACCCTATAGAGGAGGGCTCCATCATCCTGTATATACCCTATAGAGCAGGGCTGCATCATCGTGTATATACCATGTAGAGGAGGGCTCCATCATCCTGTATATACCCTATAGAGGAGGGCTCCATCCTCCTGTGTATACCATATAGAGCAGGACTCCATCATCCTGTATATACCTAATAGAGGAGGGATCCATCGTCCTGTATATACCATATAGAGGACAGGGCTCCATCATCCTGTATATACCCTGTAGAGGAGGGCTCCATCATCCTGTATATACCCTATAGAGGAGGGCTCCATCATCCTTTATATACCCTATAGAGGAGGGCTCCATCATCCTGTATATATCATTTAGAGGAGAGCTCCATCATCCTGTATATACCATGTAGAGCAGGGCTCCATCATCCTGTATATACCCTATAGAGGAGGGCTCCATCATCCTGTATATACCCTATAGAGGAGGGCTCCATCATCCTGTATATACCATATAGAGGGGGGCTCCATCATCCTTTATATACCATATAGAGCAGGGCTCCATCATCCTGTACATACCCTTTAGAGCAGGGCTCTGTCATCATGTAAATACCCTATAGAGCAGGGCTCCATCATCCTGTATATACCATATAGAGGAGGGCTCCATCATCCTGTATATACCCTATAGAGGAGGGCTCCATCATCCTTTATATACCCTATAGAGCAGGTCTCCTTCATCCTGTATATACCATATAAAGAAGGTCTCCATCATACTGTATATACCATATAGAGCAGGGCTCCATCATCCTGTATATACCATATAGAGCAGGGATCCATCATCCTGTATATACCCTATAGAGCAGGGATCCATCATCCTGTATATACCCTATAGAGCAGGGCTCCATCATCCTGTATATACACTATAGAGCAGGGCTGCATCATCCTGTATATACCCTATACAGCAGGGCTCCATCATCCTGTATATACCCTATAGAGGAGGTCTCCATCATCCTGTATATACCATATAGAGCAGGGCTCCATCATCCTGTATATACCCTATAGAGGAGGGCTCCATCACCCTGTATATACCATATAGAGGAGGGCTCCATCATCCTGTATATACCCTATAGAGCAGGGCTCCATCATCCTGCATATACCCTATAGAGCAGGGATCCATCATCCTGTATATACCCTATAGAGCAGGGCTCCATCATCCTGTATATACCCTATAGAGGAGGTCTCCATCATCCTGTATATACCATATAGAGGAGGGCTCCATCATCCTGTGTATACCATATAGAGGAGGGCTCCATCATCCTGTATATACCCTATAGAGCTGGGCTACATCATCCTGTATATACCCTATAGAGGAGGGCTCCATCATCCTGTATATAACATATAGAGTAGGGCTCCATCATCCTGTATATATCCTATAGAGCTGGGCTACATCATCCTGTATATACCCTATAGAGGAGGGCTCCATCATCCTTTATATACCATATAGAGTAGGGCTCCATCATCCTGTATATACCCTATAGAGCTGGGCTACATCATCCTGTATATACCCTATAGAGGAGGGCTCCATCATCCTGTATATACCATATAGAGGAGGGCTCCATCATCCTGTATATACCATATAGAGCAGGGATCCATCATCCTGTATATACCCTATAGAGCAGGGATCCATCATCCTGTATATACCCTATAGAGCAGGGCTCCATCATCCTGTATATACACTATAGAGCAGGGCTGCATCATCCTGTATATACCCTATACAGCAGGGCTCCGTCATCATGTATATACCCTATAGAGGAGGGCTCCATCATCCTGTATATACCCTATAGAGCAGGGCTACATCATCCTGTATATACCATGTAGAGGAGGGATCCATCATCCTGTATATACCCTATAGAGCAGGGCTGCATCATTGTGTATATACCATGTAGAGGAGGGCTCCATCATCCTGTATATACCCTATAGGGGAGGGCTCCATCCTCCTGTGTATACCATATAGAGCAGGACTCCATCATCCTGTATATACCTAATAGAGGAGGGCTCCATCGTCCTGTATATACCATATAGAGGACAGGGCTCCATCATCCTGTATATACCCTGTAGAGGAGGGCTCCATCATCCTGTATATACCCTATAGAGGAGGGCTCCATCATCCTTTATATACCCTATAGAGGAGGGCTCCATCATCCTGTATATACCATATAGAGGACAGGGCTCCATGATCCTGTGTGTACCATATAGAGAAGGTCTCCATCATCCTGTATATACCATATAAAGAAGGTCTCCATCATACTGTATATACCATATAGAGGAGGGCTCCATCATCCTGTATATACCCTATAGAGGAGGGCTCCATCATCCTTTATATACCCTATAGAGCAGGTCTCCATCATCCTGTATATACCATATAAAGAAGGTCTCCATCATACTGTATATACCATATAGAGCAGGGCTCCATCATCCTGTATATACCATATAGAGCAGGGATCCATCATCCTGTATATACCCTATAGAGCAGGGATCCATCATCCTGTATATACCCTATAGAGCAGGGCTCCATCATCCTGTATATACACTCTAGAGCAGGGCTGCATCATCCTGTATATACCCTATACAGCAGGGCTCCATCATCCTGTATATACCCTATAGAGGAGGTCTCCATCATCCTGTATATACCCTATAGAGCAGGGCTCTGTCATCATGTATATACCCTATAGAGCAGGGCTCCGTCATCCTGTATATACCATATAGAGGAGGGCTCCATCATCCTGTATATACCATAAAGAGGACAGGGCTCCATGATCCTGTGTGTACCATATAGAGAAGGTCTCCATCATCCTGTATATACCATATAAAGAAGGTCTCCATCATACTGTATATACCATATAGAGGAGGGCTCCATCATCCTGTATATACCATATAGAGGACAGGGCTCCATGATCCTGTGTGTACCATATAGAGAAGGTCTCCATCATCCTGTATATACCATTTAGAGAAGGTCTCCATCATCCTGTATATACCATATAGAGGAGGGCTCCATCATCCTGTATATACCATATAGAGTAGGGCTCCATCATCCTGTATATACCCTATAGAGCTGGGCTACATCATCCTGTATATACCCTATAGAGGAGGGCTCCATCATCCTGTATATACCATATAGAGGAGGGCTCCATCATCCTGTATATACCATATAGAGGAGGGCTCCATCATCCTGTATATACCATATAGAGGAGGGCTCCATCATCCTGTATATACCCTATAGAGGAGAGCTCCATCACCCTGTATATACCATATAGAGCAGGGCTCCATCATCCTGTATATACCCTATAGAGGAGGTCTCCATCATCCTGTATATACTATATAGAGCAGGGCTCCATCCTCCTGTATATACCATATAGAGGAGGGCTCCATCATCCTGTATATACCCTATAGAGGAGAGCTCCATCACCCTGTATATACCATATAGAGCAGGGCTCCATCATCCTGTATATACCCTATAGAGGAGGTCTCCATCATCCTGTATATACCATATAGAGCAGGGCTCCATCATCCTGTATATACTATATAGAGCAGGGCTCCATCCTCCTGTATATACCATATAGAACAGGGCTCCATCATCATATATTTATACCATATATATATATACAGTCATGGCGGTAAATGTTGTCCCCCCTGAAATGTTTCTATATAATGAAGTATTTCTCACAGGAAAGGATTGCAGTAACACAGGTTTATTCCCTTTGTGTATATATATATATAGATCTCCTCTCCTCTGTGTATATATATATATATATATATATATATATAGATCTCCTCTCCTCTGTATATATATATATATATATATATATATATATATAGATCTCCTCTCCTCTGTGTATATATATATTGCAGTAACACAGGTTTATTCCCTTTGTGTATATATATATATAGATCTCCTCTCCTCTGTGTATATATATATAAATCTCCTCTGTATATATATATATAGATCTCCTCTCCTCTGTATATATATATATATATAAATCTCCTCTGTATATATATATAGATCTCCTCTCCTCTGTATATATATATATAGATCTCCTCTCCTCTGTATATATATATATATATATAGATCTCCTCTCCTCTGTATATATATATAGATCTCCTCTCCTCTGTATATATATATAGATCTCCTCTCCTCTGTATATATATATATAGATCTCCTCTCCTCTGTATATATATATATCTCCTCTCCTCTGTATATATATATATATATATATATAGATCTCCTCTCCTCTGTATATATATATATAGATCTCCTCTCCTCTGTATATATATATAGATCTCCTCTCCTCTGTATATATATATAGATCTCCTCTCCTCTGTATATATATATATATATATATATATAGATCTCCTCTCCTCTGTATATATATATTGCAGTAACACAGGTTTTGCTATACACATGTTTATTCCCTTTGTGTATATATATATATATATATATAGATCTCCTCTCCTCTGTATATATATATATATATATATAGATCTCCTCTCCTCTGTATATATATATATATATATATATATATATATAGATCTCCTCTCCTCTGTATATATATATTGCAGTAACACAGGTTTTGCTATACACATGTTTATTCCCTTTGTGTATATATATATAGATCTCCTCTCCTCTGTATATATATATATATAGATCTCCTCTCCTCTGTAGATATATATATATATAGATCTCCTCTCCTCTGTATATATATATATATAGATCTCCTCTCCTCTGTATATATATATATATAGATCTCCTCTCCTCTGTGTGTATATATATATATATATAGATCTCCTCTCCTCTGTATATATATATATAGATCTCCTCTCCTCTGTATATATATATATAGATCTCCTCTCCTCTGTATATATATATATATAGATCTCCTCTCCTCTGTGTGTATATTTATATATAGATCTCCTCTCCTCTGTGTATATATATATATATATAGATCTCCTCTCCTCTGTATATATATATATATATATATATATATAAATATATCTCCTCTCCTCTGTATATATATATATATATAGATCTCCTCTCCTCTGTATATATATATATAGATCTCCTCTCCTCTGTATATATATATATATATATATATATATATATATAGATCTCCTCTCCTCTGTATATATATATATATATATAGATCTCCTCTCCTCTGTATATATATATAGATCTCCTCTCCTCTGTGTATATATATATTGCAGTAACACAGTGTCACGATGCCGGCTGGCAGGAGGTGGATCCTCTGTGCCAGAGAGGGATTGGCGTGGACCGTGCTAGTGGACCGGTTCTAAGTCACTACTGGTATTCACCAGAGCCCGCCGCAAAGCGGGATGGTCTTGCTGCGGCGGTAGTGACCAGGTCGTATCCACTAGCAACGGCTCAACCTCTCTGACTGCTGAAGATAGGCGCGGTACAAGGGAGTAGACAGAAGCAAGGTCGGACGTAGCAGAAGGTCGGGGCAGGCAGCAAGGATCGTAGTCAGGGGCAACGGCAGGAGGTCTGGAACACAGGCTAGGAACACACAAGGGAACGCTTTCACTAGGCACAAGGGCAACAAGATCCGGCGAGGGAGTGCAGGGGAAGTGAGGTATAAATATGGAGTGCACAGGTGAACACACTAATTAGAACCACTGCGCCAATCAGCGGCGCAGTGGCCCTTTAAATCGCAGAGACCCGGCGCGCGCGCGCCCTAGGGAGCGGGGCCGCGCGCGCCGGGACAGGACCGACGGAGAGCGAGTCAGGTACGGGAGCCGGGGTGCGCATCGCGAGCGGGCGCCACCCGCATCGCGAATCGCATCCCGGCTGGAGGCGGTATCGCAGCGCACCCGGTCAGTGGATCCGACCGGGGCGCTGCAGTAACGAGAGTGTAGCGAGCGCTCCGGGGAGGAGCGGGGACCCGGAGCGCTCGGCGTAACAGTACCCCCCCCCTTGGGTCTCCCCCTCTTCTTTGAGCCTGAGAACCTGAGGACCAGACTTTTATCTAGGATATTGTCCTCAGGTTCCCAGGATCTCTCTTCAGGACCACAACCCTCCCAGTCAACCAGAAAAAAGGTTTTCCCTCTGACCTTTTTGGAGGCCAGTATCTCCTTTACAGGAAAGATGTCTGAAGAACCGGAGACAGGAGTGGGAGAAATAAGTTTAGGTGAGAAACGGTTGAGGATGAGTGGTTTAAGAAGAGAGACATGAAAGGCATTAGGAATACGAAGAGAAGGAGGAAGAAGAAGTTTGTAAGAGACAGGGTTAATCTGGCACAAAACTTTGAAAGGACCAAGATAGCGTGGTCCCAATTTGTAGCTGGGAACACGGAAGCGGACATATTTAGCGGAGAGCCATACCTTGTCTCCGGGAGAAAAAATGGGGGGAGCTCTTCTTTTCTTATCAGCAAACTTCTTCATGCGTGATGAAGCCTGTAAGAGAGAATTTTGGGTCTCTTTCCATATGGTGGAAAGATCACGAGTTATTTCATCCACAGCGGGCAAACCAGAGGGCAAGGGGGTAGGGAGGGGGGGAAGAGGGTGACAGCCGTACACCACGAAAAATGGGGATTTGGAAGAAGATTCAGAGACTCTGAAGTTATACGAGAATTCGGCCCATGGTAGAAGATCTGCCCAGTCATCCTGGCAGGAGGAAACAAAATGCCGTAAATAATCACCCAGGACCTGGTTAATTCTTTCTACTTGTCCATTGGATTGAGGATGATAAGCAGAAGAAAAGTTTAATTTAATCTTGAGTTGTTTACAGAGAGCCCTCCAGAATTTAGACACGAATTGGACGCCTCTATCCGAGACGATCTGCGTGGGCAACCCGTGAAGACGAAAAATGTGTACAAAAAATTGTTTAGCCAACTGAGGCGCTGAAGGAAGACCAGGAAGAGGGATGAAATGTGCCATCTTGGAAAATCGATCAACGACCACCCAAACAACAGTGTTGCCACGGGATGGGGGTAAGTCTGTAATAAAGTCCATACCAATCAGAGACCAAGGCTGTTCGGGGACAGGCAGAGGATGAAGGAGACCAGCAGGCTTCTGGCGAGGAGTCTTGTCCCGGGCACAGACAGTGCAGGCCCGCACAAAATCAACAACATCCGTCTCCAGAGTCGGCCACCAATAGAAATGAGAGATGAGTTGCACGGATTTCTTGATGCCTGCATGGCCTGCGAGATGGGAGGAGTGACCCCATTTGAGGATTCCGAGGCGTTGGCGTGGAGAGACGAAGGTCTTCCCTGGAGGAGTTTGCCTGATGGAGGCTGGAGAAGTGGAGATCAGGCAGTCAGGAGGAATGATGTGTTGCGGAGAGAGCTCTACTTCCGAGGCATCCGAGGAACGAGAGAGAGCATCGGCCCTAATGTTCTTGTCGGCAGGGCGAAAGTGAATTTCAAAATTAAACCGGGCAAAGAACAGAGACCACCTGGCCTGGCTAGGATTCAGCCGTTGGGCAGACTGGAGGTAGGAGAGGTTCTTGTGATCGGTGTAAATAATAACTGGAAATTTAGATCCCTCCAGCAGATGCCTCCATTCCTCAAGTGCTAATTTAATGGCTAGAAGCTCTCGGTCCCCGATGGAGTAGTTCCTCTCCGCCGGAGAGAAGGTCCTAGAAAATAAACCACAGGTAACAGCATGCCCGGAAGAATTTTTTTGTAGAAGAACCGCTCCAGCTCCTACTGAGGAGGCATCAACCTCCAATAGGAAGGGTTTAGATGGGTCAGGTCTGGAGAGCACGGGAGCCGAAGAAAAGGCAGACTTGAGCCGTTTAAAGGCGTCTTCCGCTTGAGGAGACCAGGACTTAGGATTGGCATTCTTCTTGGTTAAAGCCACGATAGGAGCCACAATGGTGGAAAAATGTGGAATAAATTGTCTGTAATAATTGGCGAACCCCAAAAAACGTTGGATAGCACGGAGTCCGGAGGGGCGTGGCCAATCTAAGACGGCAGAGAGTTTGTCTGGATCCATTTGTAGTCCCTGGCCAGAGACCAAGTATCCTAGGAAAGGAAGAGATTGACATTCAAACAGACATTTCTCCATTTTGGCATAAAGTTGATTGTCACGAAGTCTCTGAAGAACCATGCGGACATGCTGGCGGTGTTCTTCTAGGTTGGTAGAAAAAATCAGAATATCGTCCAGATACACAACAACACAGGAATATAAGAGATCACGAAAAATTTCATTAACAAAGTCTTGGAAGACGGCAGGGGCGTTGCACAGGCCAAAGGGCATGACCAGATACTCAAAGTGTCCATCTCTAGTGTTAAATGCCGTTTTCCATTCATCCCCCTCCCTGATGCGGATGAGATTATAAGCACCTCTTAAGTCCAGTTTGGTAAAGATGTGGGCACCTTGGAGGCGATCAAAGAGTTCAGAGATGAGAGGTAGAGAGTAGCGGTTCTTTACCGTGATTTTATTAAGACCGCGGTAGTCAATGCAAGGACGTAGGGAGCCATCTTTTTTGGACACAAAGAAAAATCCAGCTCCGGCAGGAGAGGAGGATTTGCGGATAAACCCCTTTTTTAAATTTTCCTGGATGTACTCAGACATAGCAAGAGTCTCTGGGGCGGACAGAGGATAAATTCTGCCCCGGGGTGGAGTAGTGCCCGGGAGGAGGTCAATAGGACAGTCATAAGGCCTGTGAGGAGGTAGAGTCTCAGCTTGTTTTTTGCAAAACACATCAGCAAAGTCCATATAGGCCTTAGGGAGACCGGTTACAGGGGGAACCACAGGGTCACGGCAGGGAGTACTGGGAACCGGTTTAAGGCAGTCCTTGAAACAAGAGGTACCCCAGCTCTTGATCTCCCCCGTGGACCAATCCAGGGTTGGGGAATGGCGTTGGAGCCACGGTAGTCCAAGGAGAATTTCGGAAGTGCAATTGGGGAGGACCAAGAACTTTATTTTTTCTTGATGAGGTCCGATGCACATTAGAAGGGGCTCCGTGCGGTAACGTATGGTACAGTCCAATCTTTCATTGTTAACACAATTGATGTAGAGGGGCCTGGCGAGACTGGTTACCGGGATGTTGAACCTGTTGATGAGAGAGGCCAAAATAAAGTTTCCTGCAGATCCGGAATCCAAGAAGGCCATAGTAGAGAAGGAGAAGGTAGATGCAGATATCCGCACAGGCACAGTAAGACGTGGAGAAGCAGAGTTGACATCAAAGACTGTCTCACTTTTGTGCGGAGTCTGCGTGCGTCTTTCCAGGCGGGGAGGACGGATAGGACAATCCCTCAGGAAGTGTTCGGTACCGGCACAGTACAGGCAGAGATTCTCCATGCGGCGTCGTGTCCTCTCTTGAGGTGTCAGGCGAGACCGGTCAACTTGCATAGCCTCCACGGCGGGAGGCACAGGAACGGATTGCAGAGGACCAGAGGAGAGAGGAGCCGGGGAGAAAAAACGCCTCGTGCGAACAAAGTCCATATCCTGGCGGAGCTCCTGACACCTTTCGGAAAAACGCATGTCAATGCGAGTGGCTAGATGAATGAGTTCATGTAGATTAGCAGGAATTTCTCGTGCGGCCAGAACATCTTTAATGTTGCTGGATAGGCCTTTTTTAAAGGTCGCGCAGAGGGCCTCATTATTCCAGGATAGTTCAGAAGCAAGAGTACGGAATTGTATGGCGTACTCGCCAACGGAAGAATTACCCTGGACCCGATTCAGCAAGGCAGTCTCAGCAGAAGAGGCTCGGGCAGGTTCCTCAAAGACACTTCGAATCTCCGTGAAGAAGGAGTGTACAGAGGCAGTGACGGGGTCATTGCGGTCCCAGAGCGGTGTGGCCCATGACAGGGCTTTCCCAGACAGAAGGCTGACTACGAAAGCCACCTTAGACCTTTCAGTAGGAAACTGGTCCGACATCATCTCCAAGTGCAGGGAACATTGTGAAAGAAAGCCACGGCAAAACTTAGAGTCCCCATCAAATTTATCCGGCAAGGATAGTCGTAGGCCTGAAGCGGCCACTCGCTGCGGAGGAGGTGCAGGAGCTGGCGGAGGAGATGATTGCTGAAGCTGTGGTAGTAGCTGCTGTAGCATCACGGTCAGTTGAGACAGCTGGTGGCCTTGTTGCGCTATCTGTTGTGACTGCTGGGCGACCACCGTGGTGAGGTCAGCGACAACTGGCAGAGGAACTTCAGCGGGATCCATGGCCGGATCTACTGTCACGATGCCGGCTGGCAGGAGGTGGA
Source organism: Hyla sarda (assembly GCF_029499605.1). Classification (NCBI taxonomy): domain Eukaryota; kingdom Metazoa; phylum Chordata; class Amphibia; order Anura; family Hylidae; genus Hyla; species Hyla sarda. The sequence continues at coordinate 1,240,737 of NC_079200.1, forward strand.
TCCTCTGTGCCAGAGAGGGATTGGCGTGGACCGTGCTAGTGGACCGGTTCTAAGTCACTACTGGTATTCACCAGAGCCCGCCGCAAAGCGGGATGGTCTTGCTGCGGCGGTAGTGACCAGGTCGTATCCACTAGCAACGGCTCAACCTCTCTGACTGCTGAAGATAGGCGCGGTACAAGGGAGTAGACAGAAGCAAGGTCGGACGTAGCAGAAGGTCGGGGCAGGCAGCAAGGATCGTAGTCAGGGGCAACGGCAGGAGGTCTGGAACACAGGCTAGGAACACACAAGGGAACGCTTTCACTAGGCACAAGGGCAACAAGATCCGGCGAGGGAGTGCAGGGGAAGTGAGGTATATATATGGAGTGCACAGGTGAACACACTAATTAGAACCACTGCGCCAATCAGCGGCGCAGTGGCCCTTTAAATCGCAGAGACCCGGCGCGCGCGCGCCCTAGGGAGCGGGGCCGCGCGCGCCGGGACAGGACCGACGGAGAGCGAGTCAGGTACGGGAGCCGGGGTGCGCATCGCGAGCGGGCGCCACCCGCATCGCGAATCGCATCCCAGCTGGAGGCGGTATCGCAGCGCACCCGGTCAGTGGATCCGACCGGGGCGCTGCAGTAACGAGAGTGTAGCGAGTGCTCCGGGGAGGAGCGGGGACCCGGAGCGCTCGGCGTAACACACAGGTTTTGCTATACACATGTTTATTCCCTTTGTGTATATATATATATATATATAGATCTCCTCTCCTCTGTATATATATATATATAGATCTCCTCTCCTCTGTATATATATATATATATAGATCTCCTCTCCTCTGTGTGTATATATATATATATAGATCTCCTCTCCTCTGTGTGTATATATATATATATATCTCCTCTGTATATATATATATATATATATATATATATATAGATCTCCTCTCCTCTGTATATATATATATAGATCTCCTCTCCTCTGTATATATATATATATAGATCTCCTCTCCTCTGTATATATATATATAGATCTCCTCTCCTCTGTATATATATATAGATCTCCTCTCCTCTGTATATATATATATATAGATCTCCTCTCCTCTGTATATTTATATATATATATATAGATCTCCTCTCCTCTGTATATATATATATATATATAGATCCCCTCTCCTCTGTATATATATATAGATCTCCTCTCCTCTGTATATATATATTGCAGTAACACAGGTTTTGCTATACACATGTTTATTCCCTTTGTGTGTATATATATATATATATATATATATCTCCTCTCCTCTGTATATATATATATATATATATATATATATATATATATAGATCTCCTCTCCTCTGTATATATATATAGATCTCCTCTCCTCTGTATATATATATAGATCTCCTCTCCTCTGTATATATATATATATATAGATCTCCTCTCCTCTGTATATATATATATATAGATCTCCTCTCCTCTGTATATATATATATAGATCTCCTCTCCTCTGTATATATATATAGATCTCCTCTCCTCTGTATATATATATATATATATATATATATAGATCTCCTCTCCTCTGTATATATATATATATATATATAGATCTCCTCTCCTCTGTATATATATATATATATATATATATAGATCTCCTCTCCTCTGTGTGTATATATATATATATATATATAGATCTCCTCTCCTCTGTGTGTATATATATATATATATATAGATCTCCTCTCCTCTGTATATATATATAGATCTCCTCTCCTCTGTATATATATATATATATATATCTCCTCTCCTCTGTGTATATATATATATATTGCAGTAACACAGGTTTTGCTATACACATGTTTATTCCCTTTGTGTGTATATATATATATATATATATATATATATCTCCTCTCCTCTGTATATATATATATATATATATATATATAGATCTCCTCTCCTCTGTATATATATATAGATCTCCTCTCCTCTGTATATATATATAGATCTCCTCTCCTCTGTATATATATATATATATATAGATCTCCTCTCCTCTGTATATATATATATATAGATCTCCTCTCCTCTGTATATATATATAGATCTCCTCTCCTCTGTATATATATATAGATCTCCTCTCCTCTGTGTATATATATATATATATATATATATATATATAGATCTCCTCTCCTCTGTATATATATATATATATATATATAGATCTCCTCTCCTCTGTATATATATATATATATATATATATATAGATCTCCTCTCCTCTGTGTGTATATATATATATATATATATAGATCTCCTCTCCTCTGTGTGTGTATATATATATATATAGATCTCCTCTCCTCTGTATATATATATAGATCTCCTCTCCTCTGTATATATATATATATATAGATCTCCTCTCCTCTGTATATATATATAGATCTCCTCTCCTCTGTATATATATATAGATCTCCTCTCCTCTGTATATATATATATAGATCTCCTCTCCTCTGTATATATATATATATTGCAGTAACACAGATTTTGCTATTCACATGTTTATTCCCTTTGTATATATATATATAGATCTCCTCTCCTCTGTATATATATATATATATATATATAGATCTCCTCTCCTCTGTATATATATATATATATATATATATATATATATAGATCTCCTCTCCTCTGTATATATATATATATATATATATATATATATATATATATATAGATCTCCTCTCCTCTGTATATATATATATATATACAGAAATACATCTGACCAACTGACATTACTTGCTAAGGGCCTTAATTATTGTCCAACGAGCCAAACTGACTGGTTCCAATTGGAACTTGATTTATTGCAATTCTTTAGAAAGATTAAGTTAAAAATTTGGTTTTTTGAACACCCAGTTAGAGACAACATATTTATACCCTCGAATGCACTGCAATCCGACTGTTTTAACTTTTCGGATTTTGATTTATGTATACCAAGCCGGTTCCAGCCTTCTATAGACTCCTGCAGTTTTGAAACATATTGCCAATTTGTTAGACGCGATATTGAACAATTTAAAACTACTCAGACAAATTTTTCTAGTACTAATTTAACAAATGCTGAAATACATGCCCTCAATGAACTAGTCCATAACCACAATTTGGTGATGAAGCCTGCTGACAAAGGCGGAGCCATTGTGGTTATGGACCGGAGTAAGTACATTGAGGAAGCCAATCGTCAATTAAATGATACCAATACTTATCAAAATTTAACCTGTGATCCTACCAAACGCATCTCTGCCGGTGTCAAGGGTATGCTGGACCGTGCCTTGGAACAATGTCTGATTGATAAAACATTACACAACTTTTTGTATATAGAACATCCTGTCATACCTATGCTATATCTCTTACCCAAAATACACAAGTCTCTAGAGAACCCCCCCGGACGACCCATTGTGTCCGGGCGGGGCTCCATTACCAGTAACCTTTCAATTTTTGCAGATCAGGTTTTGCGACCATATGCCATGTCTGCAAAATCATATCCTCGAGATACTTCTGATTTTCTTAGTAAGATTGCAGATATACATGTCCCGGAGGGGGCTTTTGTGGCCACTTTGGACGTGGTCAGCCTGTACACCTCCATCCCACATGATGGGGGTGTACGGGCTGTCAGGTCCATGATAGCATCAGATTATTCACCAGCACAAGTTGAGTTTATTATTGAGTTACTGTACACCATCTTATGCAATAATTATTTTATGTTCAACGACACCTTCTACCTCCAGACCACCGGCACCGCCATGGGCACGAACGTGGCACCTACGTATGCCAACGTGTACATGGCGGTGCTGGAGGAAGACCTCGTCTATGTGTCCCACCACTCCGACAATTTGTTGGGGTGGTGGAGGTACATAGACGACGTCTTCCTGGTCTGGAAGGGCACTGAGGATTCCTTGTTTTCTTTTCATCACTTTTTGAATTCCATTAATGAGCACATTAAATTTACTTTAACACACTCACGTAATTCTGTTAACTTTTTGGATACATTGGTATCTATCCAAGACCACAAGCTCATTACAAATTTATATGTTAAACCTACTGATACCAACTCTACACTACATTACAAAAGCAATCATCCTCGCTCCATGGTGCGTGCTTTGCCAACAAGTCAAATGTTGCGGGCACGACGCATCATTGAGCGAGAGGACGAAACAGAAGCAGCATTAGATCAAATGACAAAAAATTTTTTACAACGGGGCTACCCCCCACGATTATTGAGAGAAAGTAAGAAAAAAGTGATGGACATGAAACGACAGGATCTTATTTATAGATCCAGGAATCAGACATCCAATTCTAGAGTCGCCTGTGTGACCACATTTGGATCACACTCCAGCCAGATTGCCAAAACTATCAATCGACATTGGAAAATTCTACAAGACAGTTTTCCAGATATCCCTGAGTTTGCTAGCCCTCCGTTGATGTCCTACAGGAGGTCGAGCAACCTCAGAGATAAACTTGTGAGGACAGACATATCGAGACAACCCTCTACACAACGATATTTAACAGTACAGAATAAAGGATCTTATCCTTGTTGCCAATGCATTAACTGTCCACAGATGTTGAAGGGACCTAAGTTTGTACACCCGTATAGTGGTAAGGTTTATCACTTAAAACATTATCTAACATGTACCTCTTCATATGTCATTTATATTTTGGTGTGCCCATGTGGTCTCATCTATGTTGGTGAGACCACATGGGATTTTAAAACTCGCATCAATCATCATCGATATACCGTGCGCAAAAAACGCTTAGACTTACCGGTGTCTAAACACTGCACAGAAAAAGGCCACTCGGAATGGGATCTCAAGTTTGCTCTTGTGGACCATATCCCCCCATTGAAGAGGGGGGGCGACCGCATTAACAAACTGAGAAAACTGGAACTCAAATGGATTTTTGAGACACAGGCACTTCGGCCTAAAGGACTCAATGCTGACTTTAGCATTACACCCCAAATTTATAATGCATAATTACGATGATAGAATATCTCGATGTAACCACATAGTAGGAAAGGTGACCTTTATGTATGTAATAATCATATCTACTATGACATTATTTTATTTCTAATTGTCTTTTATTGTATCTTTTCTTACAGATATACGTGGGCAGAGGGTGGTCATCAGTATCCCTGCTTGTCAGTTGCCGCCTCTCTGAATAAACTGTACAATAACTTGATTGGTGACTAGTTCTGCCATGGTGAAGTAACAATTGGAGCACATTCAATTTAGTCTACACATTTTTCTTTATTCTTTCTTACATTTATACACTTATTATGCTCTTAGTCTACTTTTTTCTCATCTTTTTTATTTTTTATCTTTTATTACTCTATTACCTTATTTTTATTTTTATTCTTTTATTATTACTTTCATTTTTATATTTATTCTCTTTATTATAACATTTATTTCGCTATTTCTATTATTACTTTCACGTATCATTATTTTTATTTATTATTTTTATTTATGCAAGTAACAAATCCATATATATGGAACATCCCATACTTACTACAGATAATAGTAATCATTAATATACCCGTGCTCAGTGTGTGAGTAAACGAATGCGGGGCTGCCCTTGGTGGATTCCCACCTCCATAGGCCTGATACTGGGGACCTAAATTTACGGTTGACGCCGTTGGGTGCCCCAGAGTGACTCCCCCATAATATTGGGGTGAGCACGGGCAACTGAGGTGTTGGGCCTTTATAGCCCGATGTGCGTGGTAATCATATGTGGAGCCGGGTCAGATTACAACCAAAATCATCTTCATTTATATTTTTACTCTTTTTTTCTGTTACCCTTCTTATTTCTTTATTTTTAATTTTATTTCAATACTTTTTATATCTATATTTATTTATCTATCTTTATTTCATTTTCATTATTACTATTATTATTTTATTATTCCTATTATTTTTTTATTTTATTTATTTTTTTTATTTTTTATTTTATTTTTTTATTTTTTTTAGTTATTTTTTTAATTTTTTTTATTTTTATTTTTAATTTAAATTTACTTTTCTATCTTTGTATATCACTTTATATGCACTTATCTTCTGCTCATCTCTTTCTTTACATACCCTTCCTTTCGAGGAAATACTCAGGGTATTAATGTCTACTCATTTTTATTCTTATCCACTTTTCACACATTTTTAATATCTATACACTTATAATGCCTGTAAACTTATCTTTATCCACTATATGTACACATAGGACACTCTCTCTCCTTATCTCTCTTTTGCCCTGAGAGACCTCAACTAGATAGATTAGATTCTTCCCCTTTTCCCTTAACCACCATGGCAGTACAACGATCATTTCTCCTAATGCGCATGCCCGGACTTAGGAGCGGTCACGTGACACCCTGGTCAGCTGACACAGTGGGGCCGCGCGGCCACTCCTGGCGTCCTGCGATTACACACATCACAGCTCCGCTGTTACCTACAGCAACGGCGGTTTGCATGGAGACGAGTCGGGATCACGTGACCATTCAGCCCCCGTTCCTAATCATTAGGTACACATGTAATCTTGTTAAGACTATTTATAATGTTATATTGTTTATAACTTTACTTGCAGCCCTTGCTTATGTATATCGATTTTAAATCACTGCAGAGCACTTGTACAACATGTATATTATAGTGGTTTTAATTACCCTATATCGTAAATGTATTTTTTACACTGTATCCACACTAATTGATTTGATTGATTTGTTTGTTCATTTGCATATAAATATCTTGTTTGGTCACCATTTTGTTGCTTGACAAAGGCTGCACTGGCAGCAGAAACGTTGCTAACTTGTATTATCATGGAATAAACCACTGTTTACACTTTTGAACCTTCCGTGTGCTGCGGCATCCTTCCTTGATATATATATATATATATATCTCCTCTCCTCTGTATATATATATATATATTGCAGTAACACAGGTTTTGCTATACACATGTTTATTCCCTTTGTGTGTATATATATATATAGATCTCCTCTCCTCTGTATATATATATTGCAGTAACACAGGTTTTGCTATACACATGTTTATTCCCTTTGTGTGTATTGGAACTAAACCAAAAAAGGAGGAAAAAAAGCAAATTGGACCTAATGTCACCAAACTCCAAAAATGGGCCGGACACAATTATTGGCCCCTTTCATAATTGAGGATAAATAAGATTGTTTCCAGCATGTGATGTTCCTTTATACTCACCTGGGACAAGTAACATGTGTGGGCAATATAACAATCACACCTGACAGCAGATAAAAAGGAGAGAAGTTCACTTAGTCTTTGCATTGTGTGTCTGTGTGTGTCACACTAAGCCTGGACAACAGAAAGAGGAGAAGAGAACTGTCTGAGGACTTGGGAACCAAAATTGTGGGAAAATATCAACAATCCCAAGGTTACAAGTCCATCTCCAGAGGAGACCCAGGAGGACCCCACTATGGGGGAGACCCAGGAGGACCCCGCTATGGAGGAGACCCAGGAGGACCCCACTATGGGGGAGACCCAGGAGGACCCCACTATGGAGGAGACCCAGGAGGACCCCACTATGGAGGAGACCCAGGAGGACCCCACTATGGAGGAGACCCAGGAGGACCCCACTATGGGGGAGACCCAGGAGGACCCCACTATGGAAGAGACCCAGGAGGACCCCACTATGGGGAGACCCAGGAGGACCCCACTATGGAGGAGACCCAGGAGGACCCCACTATGGAGGAGACCCAGGAGGACCCCACTATGGAGGAGACCCAGGAGGACCCCACTGTGGAGGCGACGAAGGAGGACCCCACTGTGGAGGAGACCCAGGAGGACCCCACTATGGAGGAGACCCAGGAGGACCCCACTATGGAGGAGACCCAGGAGGACCCCACTATGGAGGAGACCCAGGAGGACCCCACTATGGAGGAGACCCAGGAGGACCCCACTATGGAGGAGACCCAGGAGGACCCCACTATGGAGGAGACCCAGGAGGACCCCACTATGGAGGAGACCCAGGAGGACCCCACTATGGAGGAGACCCAGGAGGACCCCACTATGAAGGAGACCCAGGAGGACCCCACTATGGAGGAGACCCAGGAGGACCCCACTATGGAGGAGACCCAGGAGGACCCCACTATGGAGGAGACCCAGGAGGACCCCACTATGGAGGAGACCCAGGAGGACCCCACTATGGAGGAGACCCAGGAGGACCCCACTATGGAAGAGACCCAGGAGGACCCCACTATGGAGGAGACCCAGGAGGACCCCACTATGGAGGAGACCCAGGAGGACCCCACTATGAAGGAGACCCAGGAGGACCCCACTGCTGACACAGAGACATAAAAAAGAAATACTACATTTTTCCAAAATGAACTTGAGTAACCAAAATCCTTCTGGGAAAACGTCTTGTGGACAGATGAGACCAAGATAGAGCTTTTTGGTAAAGCAAATCATTCTACTGTTTACCGAAAACGGAATGAGGCCTACAAAGAAAAGAACACAGTACCTACAGTGACATATGGGGGAGGTCAGTGATGTTTTTGGTTGTTTTGCTGCCTCGGGCACTGGGGGCCTTGAATGTGTACAAGACATCATGAAATCTGAGGATTACCAATGGATTTTGGGTTACACTGTACAGCCCAGTGTCAGAAAGCTGGGTTTGTGTCCGAGATCTTGGGTCTTCCAGCAGAACAATGACCCCAAACATACGTCAAAAAGCCCCAGAAATGGAGGCAACAAAGCGCTGGAGAGTTCTGAAGTGTCAGCAATGAGTCCAGATCTAAATCCCATTGATCACCTGTGGAGAGATCCTAAAATTACTGTTGGGAAAAGGCGCCGTCCAATAAGAGACCTGGAGCAGTTTGTAAAGGTAGAGTCCAACATCCCGGCTGAGAGGTGTAAGAAGCTTATTGATGGTTATAGGAAGAGTGGTCCAACATTCTGGCTGAGAGGTGTAAGAAGCTTATTGATGGTTATAGGAAGAGTGGTCCAACATTCCGGCTGAGAGGTGTAAGAAGCTTATTGATGGTTATAGGAAGAGTGGTCCAACATTCCGGCTGAGAGGTGTAAGAAGCTTATTGATGATTATAGGAAGAGTAGTCCAACATTCCGGCTGAGAGGTGTAAGAAGCTTATTGATGGTTATAGGAAGAGTGGTCCAACATTCCGGCTGAGAGGTGTAAGAAGCTTATTGATGGTTATATGAAGAGTGGTCCAACATTCCGGCTGAGAGGTGTAAGAAGCTTATTGATGGTTATAGGAAGAGTGCTCCAACATTCTGGCTGTGAGGTGTAAGAAGCTTATTGATGGTTATAGGAAGAGTGGTCCAACATTCCGGCTGAGAGGTGTAAGAAGCTTATTGATGGTTATAGGAAGAGTGGAAGAGTGGTCCAACATTCCGGCTGAGAGGTGTAAGAAGCTTATTGATGGTTATAGGAAGAGTGGTCCAACATTCCGGCTGAGAGGTGTAAGAAGCTTATTGATGGTTATAGGAAGAGTGCTCCAACATTCTGGCTGTGAGGTGTAAGAAGCTTATTGATGGTTATAGGAAGAGTGGTCCAACATTCCGGCTGAGAGGTGTAAGAAGCTTATTGATGGTTATAGGAAGAGTGGTCCAACATTCCGGCTGAGGGGTGTAAGGAGCTTATTGATGCTTATAGAAAGAGTGATCCAACATTCCGGCTGAGAGGTGTAAGGAGCTTATTGATGCTTATAGGAAGAGTGGTCCAACATTCCGTCTGAGAGGTGTAAGAAGCTTATTGATGATTATAGGAAGAGTAGTCCAACATTCTGGCTGAGAGGTGTAAGAAGCTTATTGATGGTTATAGGAAGAGTGGTCCAACATTCCGGCTGAGAGGTGTAAGAAGCTTATTGATGGTTATAGGAAGAGTGGTCCAACATTCCGGCTGAGAGGTGTAAAAAGCTTATTGATGGTTATAGGAAGAGTGGTCCAACATTCCGGCTGAGAGGTGTAAGAAGCTTATTGATGGTTATATGAAGAGTGGTCCAACATTCCGGCTGAGAGGTGTAAGAAGCTTATTGATGGTTATAGGAAGAGTGCTCCAACATTCTGGCTGTGAGGTGTAAGAAGCTTATTGATGGTTATAGGAAGAGTGGTCCAACATTCCGGCTGAGAGGTGTAAGAAGCTTATTGATGGTTATAGGAAGAGTGGAAGAGTGGTCCAACATTCCGGCTGAGAGGTGTAAGAAGCTTATTGATGGTTATAGGAAGAGTGGTCCAACATTCCGGCTGAGAGGTGTAAGAAGCTTATTGATGGTTATAGGAAGAGTGCTCCAACATTCTGGCTGTGAGGTGTAAGAAGCTTATTGATGGTTATAGGAAGAGTGGTCCAACATTCCGGCTGAGAGGTGTAAGAAGCTTATTGATGGTTATAGGAAGAGTGGTCCAACATTCTGGCTGAGAGGTGTAAGAAGCTTATTGATGGTTATAGGAAGAGTGGTCCAACATTCCGGCTGAGAGGTGTAAGAAGCTTATTGATGGTTATAGGAAGAGTGCTCCAACATTCTGGCTATGAGGTGTAAGAAGCTTATTGATGGTTATAGGAAGAGTGGTCCAACATTCCGGCTGAGAGGTGTAAGAAGCTTATTGATGGTTATAGGAAGAGTGCTCCAACATTCTGGCTATGAGGTGTAAGAAGCTTATTGATGCTTATAGGAAGAGCGGTCCAACATTCCGGCTGAGAGGTGTAAGAAGCTTATTGATGGTTATAGGAAGAGTGCTCCAACATTCTGGCTGTGAGGTGTAAGAAGCTTATTGATGCTTATAGGAAGAGACTGAGTTCACTTACTTTTTCCAGGGGGGGTGCAATCAAATATTAAGTTAAGGGGCCAATAATTTTGTCCGGCCCATTTTTGGAGTTTGGTGACATTATGTCCAATTTGCTTTTTTTCCTCCTTTTTTGGTTTAGTTCCAATACACACAAAGGGAATAAACATGTGTATAGCAAAACCTGTGTTACTGCAATATATATATACAGAGGAGAGGAGATCTATATATATATATATATACAGAGGAGAGGAGATCTATATATATATAAATATATATACAGAGGAGAGGAGATCTATATATATATATATATATACAGAGGAGAGGAGATCTATATATATATATATATACAGAGGAGAGGAGATCTATATATATATACACAGAGGAGAGGAGATCTATATATATATATATATATATACAGAGGAGAGGAGATCTATATATATATATATATATATATATATATATATATACAGAGGAGAGGAGATCTATATATATATATATATATATATATATACAGAGGAGAGGAGATCTATATATATATATATATACAGAGGAGAGGAGATCTATATATATATATACAGAGGAGAGGAGATCTATATATATATATATACAGAGGAGAGGAGATCTATATATATATATACAGAGGAGAGGAGTGTCACGATGCCGGCTGGCAGGAGGTGGATCCTCTGTGCCAGAGAGGGATTGGCGTGGACCGTGCTAGTGGACCGGTTCTAAGTCACTACTGGTTTTCACCAGAGCCCGCCGCAAAGCGGGATGGTCTTGCTGCGGCGGTAGTGACCAGGTCGTATCCACTAGCAACGGCTCAACCTCTCTGACTGCTGAAGATAGGCGCAGTACAAGGGAGTAGACAGAAGCAAGGTCGGACGTAGCAGAAGGTCGGGGCAGGCAGCAAGGTTCGTAGTCAGGGGCAACGGCAGGAGGTCTGGAACACGGGCTAGGAACACACAAGGGAACGCTTTCACTAGGCACAATGGCAACAAGATCCGGCGAGGGAGTGCAGGGGAAGTGAGGTATAAATATGGAGTGCACAGGTGAACACACTAATTAGAACCACTGCGCCAATCAGCGGCGCAGTGGCCCTTTAAATCGCAGAGACCCGGCGCGCGCGCGCGCGCCCTAGGGAGTGGGGCCGCACGCGCCGGGACAGGACCGACGGAGAGCGAGTCAGGTACGGGAGCCGGGGTGCGCATCGCGAGCGGGCGCCACCCGCATCGCGAATCGCATCCCGGCTGGAGGCGGTATCGCAGCGCACCGGGTCAGTGGATCTGACCGGAGCGCTGCAGTAGCGAGAGTGTAGCGAGCGCTCCGGGGAGGAGCGGGGACCCGGAGCGCTCGGCGTAACAAGGAGATCTATATATATATATATATATATATATATATATATACACAAAGGGAATAAACATGTGTATAGCAAAACCTGTGTTACTGCAATATATATATATACAGAGGAGAGGAGATCTATATATATATATATATATACAGAGGAGAGGAGATCTATATATATATATATATACAGAGGAGAGGAGATCTATATATATATATATATATATATACAGAGGAAAGGAGATATATATATATATATATACAGAGGAGAGGAGATCTATATATATATATATATATACAGAGGAGAGGAGATATATATATATATATATATATATATATACAAAGGAGAGGAGATCTATATATATATACAGAGGAGAGGAGATCTATATATATATATATATATATATATACAGAGGAGAGGAGATATATATATATATATACAAAGGAGAGGAGATCTATATATATATATATATATATATATATATATACAGAGGAGAGGAGATCTATATATATATATGTAC